>NC_135910.1:10963149-11133546 GCF_964194155.1 Cetorhinus maximus | reverse complement strand
ACACCCTGTGACCAACCTGCTGTTGGACCAAATGGTCCTCTTTGACTGTGCTCTGTCAATGGGTGATAGTTTGTTGTTTGACTAACTGTTGCAGACAAAGAAAAGAAATAAGCAGTTAATTAGCTCTGTTTCTCGCCATAGACCTGCTGAGTATTCCCAGCATTTTCTATTTTTATTTCAGATTCCCAGCATCCACAGTATTTTCCTTTTGAAAAAAAAATTGCCCTTATATGGCGCCTCTTAAGAGCACTGCATGTTTCAAAGTGCTTTAGAGCCAATGAATTTTGAATTCTACAGCCACTAGTGTGAAGTAGGAACAAGGTGGTAAATTTGCAGACTCCCTGTTTTATCTTCACAACTTACTTTCCTACCTATCTTGGTATATCCACGCACTGATACCTGTAGCACTCCACTAGTTACAGGTTGCCAACCTGAAAATGACCCATTAAACCCGACTGTCATAAAAGCAGCATTGTCGAATATAAACATACAAATATAAACATAAGAACAATAAGAAATAGTAGCAAGAGTAGTTCATTCGGCCCCTCAAGCCTGCTCCACCATTTAACTCCACTTTCCTACCTGCCCGCCGTAACATTTGATGCCCTTGTAGGTTAAAGAAGTGGCCCTAGAAATAGTGGATGCATTGGTGGTCATCTTCTGAGATTCTATAGACTCTGTAACAGTTCCTGCAGATTGGAGGGTGGCTAATGTAACCCCACTATTTAAAAAGGGAGGTAGAGAGAAAACAGGGAATTATAGACCAGTCATCCTGACGTCGGTAGTGGGGAAAATTCTAGAATCCATTATAAAAAGATTTAATAGCTGAGCACTTGGAAAACAGTGGCAGAATCGGACAGAGTCAGCATGGATTTACGAAAGGGAAATCATGCTTGAAAAACCTACTGGAATTTTTCTAGCATGTAACCAGTAGAGTTAATGAGGGGGAGCCAGTGGATGTGGTTTATTTGGACTTTCAGAAGGCTTTCGACAAAGTCCCACATAAGAGATTGGCATGTAAAATTAAAGCGCATGGGATTGGGGGCAGTGTATTGAGATGGATAGAAAACTGGTTGGCAGACAGGAAACAAAGAGTAGGAATAAATGGGTCTTTTTCCGAATGGCAGGCAGTGACTAGTGGGGTACCGCAGGGATCGGTGCTGGGACCCCAGTCATTCACAATATATATTAATGATTTAGATGAGGGAACTAAGTGTAATATCCCCAAATTTGCAGATGACACAAAGCTGGGTGGGAGGGTGAGCTGTGAGGAGGATGCAGAGATGCTTCAGTGTGATTTGGACAAGCTGAGTGAGTGGGCAAATGCATGGCAGATGCAGTATAATGTGGATAAATGTGAGGTAGCAAATGTGAGGTACCACTTTGGTAGCAAAAACAAGAAGGCAGGTTATTATCTGAATGGCTATAAATTGAGAGAGGGGAATGTGCAATGAGATCTGGGTGTCCTCGTACACCAGTCGCTGAAGGTAAGCATGCAGGTGCAGCAGGCGGTAAAGAAGGCAAGTGGTATGTTGGCCTTCATAGCCAGAGGATTCGAGTACAAGAGCATGGATGTCTTGCTGCAATTGTACAGGGCCTTGGTGAGACCACACCTGGAATATTGTGTGCAGTTTTGGTCTCCTTATCTGAGGAACGATGTTCTTGCTATGGAGGGATTGCAGCAAAGGTTTACCAGACTGATTCCTGGGATGGCGGGACTGACATACGAGGAGAGATTGAGCTGATTAGGATTATATTCGCTGGAGTTCAGAAGAATGATGGTGGATCTCATAGAAACCTGTAAAATTCTAACAGGACTAGACAGGGTAGATGCAAGAAGGATGTTCCCGATGGTGGGGGAGTCCAGAACCAGGGGTCACAGTCTGAGGATACGGGGTAGACCATTTAGGACTGAGCTGAGGAGAAATTTCTTCACCCAGAGAGCGGTGAGCCTGTGGAATTCGCTACCACAGAAAGTAGTTGAGGCCAAAACATTGTATGTTTTCAAGAAGGAGTTAGATATAGCTCTTGGGGCGAAAGGGACCAAAGGATATGGGGAGAAAGCGTGAGCAGGCTATTGAGTTGGATGATCAGCCATGATCATAATGAATGGTGGAGCAGCTCGAAGGGCTGAATGGCCTCCTCCTGCTCCTAGTTTCTATGTTTCTATGTAAAAATATGACTCAGCCTTGTATATATTTAATGTCACAGCCTCCACTGCTTCTGGGAGTTTGAATTCCCAAGTGACCCTCCCAGAGAAGAGATTCCTCAACCCCATCTTCAATGGGAGATTCCTTATTTTGGAACTGTGCCCCACACCCCCTCCATTCTAGGTTACCCCACGGTAATCTACCCTGCATCTCAGCATCTACCCTGTCAAGGCCCCTCAGAACCTTGAATGCTTCAATAAGATCACCCCTCATTATTCTAAATTCCAAACAACTCAACCATTCCTTGTGAGACAACCCCTTCATCTCAGGAATCAACCTAGTGAACTGTCTCCAATCCAAGTATGTCCCTCCTTAAATTAGGAGACTAGAACTATACGTAGTACACCAGATGTGGCTCCACCAGTGCCCAGCACAGCTATCACACAACTACCCTACTTTTATATTCCATATCCCTTGTGACTAATGCCAACCCTGAGGAGATGTCCTTAACCCATGAGGGAGACCTCGTCTGCCTGAGAGAGCAGGCAGGTTCCTCAGTTTAACATCTCATCTGAGAGACACCACCTCTGGCAGGACATCACTCCCTCAGCATTGGGGTGTAAACCAAGATTTGTTGTGGGGTCCTGGAGTGGGACTTGAACCAACAACCTTTCCACCCAGAGGCAAGAGTACTACCACTGAGCCACAGCTGAAACCTTCAACGATGCTTTGCAAGTCAGGATGTCTCAAAGGAAAATATAACGATGTACTAGGACCCCTCCAGCAGGTGAGCTCAGCATTAGGAAGAGCCTGGACTGGTGATGCGCATAGTTATCCTGCATGGTAGGTGTATCGATGTATCATATGTATTGCTCATGAGAAATAGGAGGAGTAGGGCCATTCAGCCCCTCAAACCTGCTCTGCCGTTCAGTAAGCTAATGGCTGATTGTCCACCTTGACTCCATTTATGAGGTGTCAGCTGTGGCTCAGTTCATAGCACCCTCACCTTTGAATCAGAGGGTTGTGGGTTCATGTCCCACTCCCGGAAACCAAGAACTGTGATTGTACTCGAAAGAGTTGTAATCTGTGACTATTGATAACTCGAAAGAGTTTGACTCCATTTATCTGTCCTACCCCCTACCCCTTAATTACCAAAAATCTATTATCTCAGTCTCAAATATACCTAATGGTAGAGCATCCTTCAGCCCTCTGGGGTGGAGAATTCCAAAGATTCGCCATCTTGAGTGAAGAAATTTCCTCTCGCTTCAGTCCTAAATGGCCAACTGCTTCTCTCGAGGGTGCAGCCCCTAGTTTTGAAATCACTAGCCAGGGAAAACAGCATCTGTGCATCTATTCTGCCAGGCCCACTAGGAATTTTATATTTTTCAATTATTCAATAAACAGATAAAAGAAGATAGCGAAGCCCAACGCAAACTGGAGGAACGGCCCCTCACCTTCCGAATAGGCACCTTACAGCCAACTGGACTCAACACTGAGTTCAACAACTTCGGACTATGAACTCTCCCCTCCATCCTCATCCCCTTTTTTAATCCCCTTTTCGCTACATTCATTTTTATTTTTTTATCCACTTATTTTTATTTTTATTCATTTATCCGTGGTTTTATCCCCTTTTTTTATCCCATTTTCTATCCTTTTTTTCCTCACTGCTGCCCCCTCCCCCCTCCACCCCATCCCCCACAGGGCCATCTGTTACTTGTCCAATGTTGCTCTTTCACACAAGGCTACCCCAGCTATAATCACATTCTGCTTTCTTACCTTTAAGCTGCTATTAGCACCTTTTTTAGTGCTAACCACCACCATCGTCACTCCCTTTGTTCTTCAGTTCATGACATCTTTGTCAATCCCTCCTTTGTCCCCTCCTATCGTTGGCCTTCAATCCATCTTCCCCACCGCCCCCCCTTCAACAGTATAAATTTCATCACATTTCCACTTCTCTTCAGCTCTGAAGAAGGGTCATACGGACTCGAAACGTTAACTCTAGTGTCTCTCACCACAGAGGCTGCCAGACCTGCTGAGTTATTCCAGCATTTTCTGTTTTTGTTTCAGATTTCCAGCATCTGCAGTATTTTGCTTTTATAATATGGGGTTTGGCTCCAATGTCCATCCACGCTCAAATAACAGTGCTGAGGCTCACAAAGAATGGATAATCGGCCAGCCTCTACCACCTAGAAGGACGAGGGCAGCAGATGGATGGGAACACCACCACCTGCAAGTTCCCCTCCAAGTCACCCACCATCCTGACTTGGAAATATATCTCCGTTCCTTCACTGTCGCTGGGTCAAAATCCTGGAATTCTATCCCTAACAGCACGGTGGGTGTAACTACACCACATGGACTGCAGCGGTTCAAGAAGGCAGCTCACCACCATCTTCTCAAGGGGGAATTAGGGATGGGCAATAAAAATGCTGGCCTAGCCAACAACACCCACGTTCAATGAAAGAATAAAATAAAACGTGTGTTTCTGCTGATGTCGATCTCACGTTGATCTGGTTTCAGGGTTTTGAACCATAATTCACTGAGTGCCAACCATTCCAGATAACATGCCCCCCCTCCCCTAACTGGACTCATCCCCCTCACCAATTTCACTGCTCCCCTCTCCAATCCCAGTCCATCCCAGTCCAACACCGCCATCGTATGCAAGCCCTACCCTTTGCCATTCCTTGGCTGGCTGTAATCCTGTCCACTTCTCCTCTCATCCTATCTGCCACTCCACAAGCTCACTGCACGACTGATCTCACCATTCTGATCTGACCCACTTGGTTTCAGGCATCAGGGATGCCAGTTCTGGTCAAGGATATGTTTAGGACTGAACTTGGGAAATATTTATAAATTGTGGGGAGGCAGTGATGTAGTGGAGTAGTGGTGTCTTCAATGGACTAGTAACCCAGAGGCCCAGGGTAATGCCCTGGGGACCAGGGTTTGAATCCCTCCCCAGCAGATGGTGGAATTTGAATCTGGAATTAAAAGTCTGATGATGGCCATGAAACCAATAGTAAAATCAAAAAACTGCAGACACTGGAAATCCAAAACAAAAACAGAATTACCTGGAAAAACCCAGCAGGTCTGGCAGCATCGGCGGAGAAGAAAAAAGTTGACGTTTCAAGTCCTCATAACCCTTCAACAGAACTGAGTAATGTTAGGAGAGGGGTGAAATATAAGCTGGTTTAAGGTGGGGGGTAGGGTGGGGGGAGGGAAGTTTGGGGGGGTGGTTGTAGGGACAAGCAAGCAGTGATAGGAGCAGATAATCAAAAGATGTCACAGACAAAGGAACAAAGAGGTGTTAAAGGTGGTGATATTATCTAAACGAATGTGCTAATTAAGAATGGATGGCAGGACACACAAGGTACAGCTCTAGTGGGGGTGGGGTGGAAAGACTAACAGGGCATAAAGGGTATAGATTTAAAAATAATGGAAATAGGTGGGAAAAGAAAAATCTATATAAATTATTGGAAAAAACAAAAGGAAGGGGGAAGAAACAGAAAGGGGGTGGGGATGGAGGAGGGAGTTCAAGATCTAAAGTTGTTGAATTCAATATTCAGTCCGGAAGGCTGTAAAGTGCCTAGTCGGAAGATGAGGTACTGTTCCTCCAGTTTGCGTTGGGCTTCACTGGAACAATGCAGCAAGCCAAGGACAGACATGTGGGCAAGAGAGCAGGGTGGAGTGTTAAAATGGCAAGCGACAGGGAGGTTTGGGTCTTTCTTACAGACCCAGGTGCTCTGCAAAGCGGTCGCCCAGTTTGCATTTGGTCTTTCCAATGTAGAGGATTGGGAGCAACAAATGCAGTAGACTAAGTTGGGAGAAATGCAAGTGAAATGCTGCTTCACTTGAAAGGAGTGTTTGGGCCTTTGGACGGTGAGGAGAGAGGAAGTGAAGGGGCAGATGTTGCATCTTTTGCGTTTGCATGGGGATGTGCCGTAGGTGGGGGTTGAGGAGCAGGGGGTGATGGAGGAGTGGACCAGGGTGTCCCGGAGGGAACGATCCCTACGGGACACCTGGTCCACTCCTCCATCAACAACTCATCGACACCAACACCCATCTAGGTCCCTCCACCCCTGCCTGTCCCTCCGTCCCCACCCCATCTTCCAATCCCAGCCCCGGCCGTGTATTCACCATACCCCCTGACCTTCCCCTCGCCGACGCTAAACGTTCAGTGCTCAGCAAAGGACTTAGTTTCATACCCTTACGCCCTCATCTCAATGAATTTCGGACTCGGCACGATGCTGAACTCTTCTTCCGCCGTCTTCGTCTCCGTGCTCACTTCTTTGGGCAGGAGTCCTCTCCCCGTTCAACAGATCCTTTTACCCACCTCCAATATTCTCCCTCCACCTGGACCCCTCCCTCTGGATTCTTACCTTCTCTTGATCTTTTCATTGAGAACTGTCGGTGTGACATTAGTCATCTCAATTTCTCTGCTCCTCTCACCCATTCTAATCTGTCTCTCTCTGAACTTACTGCACTCCGTTCTCTCAGGTCCAACCCCAACATTGTCATCAAACCCGCTGACAAGGGTGGTGCTGTTGTTGTCTGGCGCACTGACCTCTACCTTGCGGAGTCTGAGCGACAACTCGCAGACACTTCCTCCTAGCTCTCCCTGGACCATGACCCCACCACTGAACGTCAAGCCATTGTTTCCAGGACTGTCACTGACCTCATCTCCTCTGGAGATCTTCCTCCCACAGCTTCCAACCTGATAGTCGCCCAACCTCGGATGGCCCGCTTCTACCTCCTCCCCAAAATCCACAAACAGGACTGTCCCGGCAGACCGATCGTGTCAGCCTGTTCCTGCCCCACGGAACTTATTTCTCGTTATCTTGACTCCCTTCTCTCTCCCCTTGTCCAGTCCCTTCCCACCTACATCCGTGAATCCTCTGACACCTTACGTCACATCAACAATTTCCAGTTCCCTGGCCCCAACCGCCTCCTCTTCACCATGGACATCCAATCCCTCTACACCTCCATCCCCCACCAGGATGGTCTGAGGGCCTTTAGCTTCTTCCCCGAACAGAGGCCTGAACAATCCTCATCTACCACTACTCTTCTCCGTCTGGCTGAACTTGTTCTCACACTGAACAATTTCTCCTTTAACTCCTCTCACTTCCTCCAAATAAAAGGTGTGGCTATGGGTACCTGCATGGGCCCCAGCTATGCCTGTCTCTTTATGGGGTATGTGGAACATTCCTTGTTCCAGTCCTACTCCGGCCCCCTCCCACAACTCTTTCTCCGGTACATCGATGATTACTTCGGTGCTGCTTCATGCTCTCGTCGGGACCTGGAAAAATTTATTAATTTTGCTTCCAATCTCCACCCCTCCATCATTTTCACATGGTCCATCTCTGAGACTTCCCTTCCCTTCCTTGACCTCTCTGTATCAATTTCTGGTGATAGACTGTCCATCAATATCCATCACAAGCCTACCGACTCCCACAGCTACCTCGACTACAGCTCCTCACACCCCGCTTCCTGTAAGGACTCCATCCCATTCTCTCAGTTCCTTCGCCTCCGTCGCATCTGTTCTGATGATGCTACCTTCAAAAACAGTTCCTCTGACATGTCTTCCTTCTTCCTTAACCGAGGTTTTCCACCCACGGTCGTTGACAGGGCCCTCAACCATGTCCGGCCCATCTACCACGCATCCGCCCTCACGCCTTCTCCTCCCTCCCAGAAACATGATAGGGTCCCCCTTGTCCTCACTTATCACCCCACCAGCCTCCGCATTCAAAGGATCATCCTCCGCCATTTCTGCCAACTCCAGCATGATGCCACCACCAAACACATCTTCCCTTCACCCCCCCGGCGGCATTCCGTAGGGATCGTTCCCTTCGGGACACCCTGGTCCACTCCTCCATCACCCCCTACTCCTCAACCCCCACCTATGGCACCTCCCCATGCCCACGCAGAAGTTGCAACACCTGCCCCTTCACTTCCCCTCTCCTCACCGTCCAAGGGCCCACACACTCCTTTCAAGTGAAGCAGCATTTCACTTGCATTTCTCCCAACTTAGTCTACTGCATTTGTTGCTCCCAATGCGGTCTCCTCTACATTGGAGAGACCAAACGCAAACTGGGCGACCGCTTTGCAGAACACCTGTGGTCTGTCCGCAAGAAAGACCCAAACCTCCCTGTTGCTTGCCATTTTAACACTCCACCCTGCTCTCTTGCCCACATGTCTGTCCTTGGCTTGCTGCATTGTTCCAGTGAAGCCCAACGCAAACTGGAGGAACAGCACCTCATCTTCCGACTAGGCACTTTACAGCCTTCCGGACTGAATATTGAATTCAACAACTTTAGATCTTGAACTCCTTCCTCCATCCCCACCCCCTTTCCGTTTCTTCCTCCTCCCTTTTGTTCTTTCTAATAATTTATATAGATTTTTCTTTTCCCACCTATTTCCATTATTTTTAAATCTATACCCTTTATGCCCTGTTAGTCTTTCCACCCCACCCCCACTAGAGCTGTACCTTGTGTGTCCTGCCATCCATTCTTAATTAGCACATTCGTTTAGATAATATCACCACCTTTAACACCTCTTTGTTCCTTTGTCTGTGACATCTTTTGATTATCTGCTCCTATCACTGCTTGCTTGTCCCTACAACCAACACCCCCCCCACCCACTTCTCTCCCCCCACCTCCCACCCCACCTTAAACCAGCTTATATTTTACCCCTCTCCTAATATTACTCAGTTCTGTTGAAGGGTCATGAGGACTCGAAACGTCAACTTTTTTCTTCTCCGCCGATGCTGCCAGACCTGCTGAGTTTTTCCAGGTCATCCTGTTTTTGCCATGAAACCAATGCTGATTGTTGTAAAAACCCATCTGGTTCACTAATGTCCTTTAGGGAGGGGAATCTGCCATCCTTACCTGGTCTGGCCTACATGTGACTCCAGACCCACAGCAGTGTGGTTGAAATGCCCTCTGCACAAGGGCAATTAGGGATGGGCAATAAATGCTGGCCTAGCCAGTGACGCCCACACCCCATGAACGAATGAAAGAAAAATTAGTTCCCTAAACCAGGGGGATGATGTGGGTGTGTGCCTGCTTCATTTTGCCGATTTCTTTATCAGTTATTAGCGAACATTCCCACTCGCAGCATTTTATGCTCCAATGAGTCACAGCAACAGAGACTGTGTTTTACTTATTTCACCAGGATTGTGAAGTACACTTTAAATAAATTAAAGGTAAAACTGCAACAAAACTTAGACACGAGGGACCACTCAGTGACCGAGAAATCAGTTACCACAGCAGAAGAGAATCCCATCAATTGCACCTGGGATATGCTACTGGACATGCTCTTGACAATGCGACTCTCCGTCACATCTCTGTGGCTTCATTGTTGGAGCCATGGGATGGTCTGACACAGAGTATGGTCATCATGCATAAATGTTTGGTTGAATTTGTCACTGTGCTTCCTGAAGAACAGAGCAATTGGAACGTCACAGTCACAGTTCCTGCTACTGCATGACCACCATGAATTATCCTTTAAAGGGGACAGTACAAGCAAATATATTAATGGTAATGTACAAACTATAATATGCACACTGTAAGGTACACACAGTAACATGCACACTAATGTTGTAGGTGTTCCTTTAAGATGTGAGGATTCCCAATGTTGTAAGAGTCCTTACTGGACTCCTTCATTTTTTCTTTATTCTTTCATGGGGTGTGGGTGTCACCAGGGGGGCCAGTATTTGTTGCCCATCCCTAATTGCCCTTGAACTGACCTTGTTAGGTCATTTCAGAGGGGCAGTTAAGAGTCAGCCACATTGTTGTGGGGTCTGGGGGTCATATGTAGGCCAGACCAGGTAAGGATGTCAGATTTCCCTCCCTAAAGGAGATTAGTGAACCAGATGGGTTTTTACAGCAATCAACGATAGTTTCATGGTCACCATCACTGAGACTAGCTTTCAATTCCAGATTTATTAACCAAATTCAAAAAGCAGCCGTAGTGGGATTTGAACCCCTGTCCCCAGAGAATTAACCTGGGTCTCTGGATTACTAGTCCAGTGATATTATCACTACACCACCTTGATGTTGTGGATGGCCCATAAAATTATAAAATTGTAAAGAAACATAATCAGGAGCGGGAGTAGGCCAATCGGCCCATCTGGCTTGCTCTGCCAACTAATGAGATCATGGCCCATCTGATTGTGACTTTAACTCCACTTTTCTGGCTGGCCCCCCACCCCACCAACCATCCCACCACACCGCCCGCCCCCCATCATTCTTGATTCCCTTGTCAGTCAAAAATCTGCCTAACTCAGCCTTGAATATATTCAGTGACCCAGCCTCCACTGCTCTCTGGGGAAGAGAATTCCAAAGACTCATGATCCTCAGGGAAAAGAAATTCCTCCTCATCTCCGCCTTCAATGGGAGACCCTTTTTCTTTGAAATTGTGCCCCCTAGTCCTATATCCACCTCCAACCCCAAAGAACTCCAAAGAGTATTGCTGGGAAAAGAGACATGTCGAAGCTTTTATTCTTCCACTCATCAGGACACTTTGCAAGAATACCTCGTGCCTCTTTTTTCATCCATACCCGAGTTCAGTACAACCAAACAACTATTTGTAAACCCAAAGACCAGGCCCAATCCGCTCAACTTTATATCATAAAACAAAACCTTCACCTGGGAATCAACACAGTGAACTTGCTCTGAACTGCCCCCAACGCAAGTATGTCCCTCCTTAAGTAAGGAGACCAAAACTATACGCAGTACTCTAGATGCAGTCTCACCAATGCCCTGTACAGTTGTAGCAAGACTTCCCTACTTTTATACTCCATCCCCCTTGCAATAAAGGTCAACATTCCACTTGCCTTCCTAATTACTTGCTGTACCTGCATGCTGACTTTTTGTGTTGTTGTAAAACCACGTTTTATATCAAAAATGACTTTATTTATGGAGTAGTCTGAAACCACAGGCTAAGCTTTAAGGAAGACTGGCAACAGTACTTTTAAGTGACTCATACTGTCACTAAAGCTATCAGAAAGGAGGTGTGCTGTCTGGAAGTAGCCCAATCGGACAATCAGCTTAAACAAGTGTGAATGGCCCATCTCCTGAACCACTCGCAGACATCCAGATATAACATGTTTATTCAGGTGGGTGCAGACCAACCTGTCAAAAATCACTTTGGACAATGGACCCTGCCTGAGAAGGGGGCTCCACTGGCCATTAATCTATTAACCAGATCATGGGCCCCAGCTGAGAAGAGTTGCCAGCCCCAGACCCTTTGGACGACTCACGGCAATAAGCAGTTAACACTTTAAGAAATGGACCTGGATTGAGGGTTCCCCAGCTCGATATGGCCGTATTTAGTAACTGGCTGGTTTGTGAATGGAGGTCATGTGATAGCAAGCTAAACCTTTGTGTTAAATAAAGAAACTGCTTTTCCAAGGTCAGAGTCAGACAGGTCATGAGTGGATTAGGGTGAGCAGGGAACTCATGATGCCTCTCTCTCTTTCTCTCCAGCCACTCTGCAAACATGCCCCCTGCCTGTATCTGACCAGCTTAACACCGCAGGCAGCATCTTCAATGTAAAACAAACAGCTGCTGATACCAGAGGAAAAGATGCAGATCGTCTGTCAAGACTTTAAGCTGCCTGTACATAGAATCTGGAAAAAAAATCACAGAACACAGTCTGAAACATCTAACGCATCAACCTACAGGATCCATATATGATTGACTTTCTTTTGGAGGCTCTTAAGCAATTTAACTTACCCTCCCTCCCTGTAACCTACTTCAGTCTGCGTGTGAGTCTCTTGTATGCATGTGTGAGTGTGAGTTGGGACGTTTTTTTAAAATTATTTTTTACCTATTGGGTGTTAAGGGTAATGAACAATATTTCCCTTTCTTTTAAAACTTACAAGACATCCTGTCTGTGTGTGCCTTTTGCAGCCACAGCACTCAAACAGTTAAATGCTCACTAGATTGACAATCAAATTCCTCTTTAAACACCCGTTACAGTCAACTGAGAGGTGGAAAGAGGGCGGGGAGTCATTTTACCACCTCTCAGTTGGCTGTGATAGTGTACCAGGACACCCAGATCCCTCTGTACCGCAGTTTCTGCAGACTCTTTCCATTTAAATAATGGAAATTAATGTTTTTCAATTCTTCCTGCCAAAGTGAACAACTTCACATTGTCCCACTTTATTCTCCACCTGGCAAAATTTTAGCCGCTCACTTAACCTACCTATATTTCTTTATGGCCTATTTGGGCCAGATTTTCATGGAGTTGGATGGGCCCTAGAGTCATTGCAGAGGTAAGCAATTTTCTATGAACCCCTCCTCCCCAACGCCCCCACCGCCCACAATTTTTGTGGAATCCAGCCAGATTCTGGGTGACTCCTTGTTCACAGCCCTTCAGAGGAGTCATGAACCTTGGTCTGGATTCTGGAACCTTTTGAAAGGTAAGTTCAAAAGGCTATTCCCATGCCACCACCCCTATGTTCCTCATGCCCTCTCCATTTCAACTCAGTGCTAATTCATGCCCCGCCTGGCCCCTCATACATTCCATGCCAATTCATGGTCTTTCCATGCCCATTTACCCAGTATATACTATGTACAAAACCAATGAACCCTATAGTAACAATGGCATGTGTGAAACTGCTTAAAAAACATCAATTCACAATGTTTTGAAGGGAAACTTCTGTTGCTACAACCCTATGAAGGTGTCAATCAAACAGACCTTTAAAGTATCAATAACATAAGCTTTAAGCACTTGGCCCCTCTTAATCTGGTGCAAATAAATATTGAGCCATTGACAAAAGGGATAACAGAAAAGATAACTTATTATAACCTCTCTTATTATAATCAAGTAAAGTCAATTGTTCTCTGCACCTATATAAACAAGACTCCTACAGATGTAATCCTTTTATGAGAGTCTGGCCTCTCAGCCAAGCATTTATAATGGTTCCCATCTGGAATTCACCTTGTTCACTAATGTCCTTTAGGGAAGGGGATCTGCCGTCCTTACCTGGTCTGGCCTACATATGACTCCACACCCATAGTAATGCGGTTGACTTTTAACTGCCCTCTGAAATGGCCTAACAAGTCATTCAGTTGTACAAAACTGCTACAGAAAAGTCAAATAGCAATAACACCAGATGGACCTCCCAGCAATAACCAAGGCACCGGAAATGACATTGGCACACCCAGCCCTGTCAACTCTGCAAAGCCCTCCATATTAACTTCCGAGGGCTTGTGCCAAACTTATGGGAGCTGTGCCACAGGCTAGTCAAGCAACAGCCTGACATAGTCACACTCACTGAATCGTGCCTTGCAGCTCATGTCACAGACATCACCAGCCCTGGGCATGCCCTGTCCCACTGATAGGACAGGCTCATCAGAGGTGAGGGCACAGCGGGCATTCACGCAGCGCTGTGGGTCATCAGCGGCAACAGAATTGTATACAACCACAACCTGTAACCTCACGGCCCAGCATATCCCCCACTTGACCATCACTGTCAAGCCAGGGGATCAACCCTGGTTCGATGAAGATCTCAGGTGAGCATGCCAGGAGCAGCACCAGGCACACGCAAAAATGAGGTGCCAATCTGGTGAAGCTACAACACAGGACACAGGAGAGGGAGGTATGGGAGGTGGTGCTGTCCACATTAGATATGTGACAGGTCCACAAAGAGGTATTGAAAAATAGATTATATCCTCCATTGTCCATCTTGCACAGGGGACCAATTGGCTTTTTGGGGTTGAGCCAACCCTTTGTGACTGGGCTGCCTGGTGGATGGGGCAGGAGCCGGGTGCTAAAGGTATTCCCGTAGAGTCAGTACTGGCTGCTAGCCCCTGCACTCTCTAGGCTGGCGTTAAAGTTGCTGGATATAGCTCCAATAAAGTTGCTTTGTTTCATAGCAACATAAGAGCAGGAGTAGGCCATTCAGCCCAACAAGCCTGCTCGATCATGGCCAATCATCAACTTCAATGCCTTTTCCCCACACTATCCCCATATCCCTTTATCTCATTGCTCTTTAGGGCAATTTCTGCTTTAAACATACTCAACGACTGAGCTCCCCCTGCCCTCTGGGACAGAGAATTCCAAAGATTCACAACCCTCTGAGTCAAAAACATTCTTCTCCTCTCAGTCCTAAGTGGCTTCCACCTTATTTTGAAATTGTGTCCCCTGGTTCTAGACTCCCCAACCAGGGGAAACATCTTTCTCATATCTACCCTGTCTGTCCCTTTATGTATTTTGTAGGTTTCAATGAGATCACCTCTCATTCTTCGAAACTCTATAGAATACAGGCCCAGTTTCCCCAATCTCTCTTCACAGGACAGTCCCGCCATTCCCGCAACAGGTCTGGAGAACCTTTGCTGCACTCCCTCTATGGCAATAATGTCCTTCCTAAGGTAAGGGGACCAAACACCACAAGATAACAGGATGGTGAAGGTTCACTAGATTGGTTTCTGGGATGAGAGGGTTATCCTATGATGAGAGGCTGAATAAATTAGCTTTATATTCTCAGGAGTTTAGCAGAGTGAGAGGTCATTTCATATGTGACACATATGATATTGAAGGGGTTTGATAGGGTAGAAGCTGAAAGATTGTTTCCGCTGGTTAGGGAATCTAAAACTTGAGGGCGTAGTCTCAGGATAAGCGGTTGATCATTTAGGACTGACATGAGAAATTTCTTCACTCTGGGATTGTGAATCTTTGCAATTGTTCACCCCAGAGGTTTTGGATACACCATCATTGAGTATTGTTACGAATGTGGGACTGAACAAGACAGTTATGTTTTAAAATGCCTCTTTTAACTTAAGGCGAAATAGAATGGCCCAGATAGGGGGATGGTGTCATACTAAACCTCTGCCTGGAGACAGACCCATGTGATCTAGTTGTCATGGGGAAAGAAACCCAACCAAAACCTATTGAAAACAAAGTGACAATTTTCACACATTGACACAGAAAGAGGCACAGTTGCTTTTTGGAGACAGAGGCAGACAGATAGAGAGAGAGGGAAAGGAATTGCTGCTGTGTGGAGAAGTAGCAGCTACTGCAGTAAAGAGCAGGGTGAACTGTTTTTGTGTTGACAACTAAGCAAGATTGCTTTTAAAAGTTGGTTTTCTGTTCGAAAGGAAGGGGACAGGACTGACAGGACCTTTGGAGATTTGAGGAACAAGGACACACCGAGGTGGGCCTTGCTGGAATACCCCAGCTGATTAGAATGGTTTTCGAATACGTTGGAAGGTTCAACATGGACTGGCAGGAAGAAGAGAGCCATGGAAGCTGGGAGTGCCTTGGGAAATATCCATGTACCTATCTTAAGCATGGTATAAACTAAAAACATTTCATATGGCACACCTCGATTGAGTCAATTAGTTAATGCGAAAGTACCTTTTATTTACTTTGATATATTCGTTGCCTGTTAATGAATGTTTGAACTCATCTATTGTGGTTTTTTTGTTACAGTAAAAGGCTTAAAACTTGAAATCTTGTCCTTCGTTCTTTCTGTTGGTCGCTGGGAAACTCATCTCTTTTTCAAAGTTATTGGTCCCCAGGGAGATTGTAAGAGTGTATTCAAGACTGAGGTCCATAGATTTTTGATATCTCAAGGATAAGGGAGACAGGTGGGAAAGTGAAGGTAGAAGGTCAGCCATGATCGTATTGAATGGTGAAGGGGGCCGAATGATTTACACCTGCTCCTATTTCTTACGTTCTTATGCTACCTATTTGTGCGTCAGCCTTGGCTCCAGGGTAGCAGTCTCCCCTTTGAGTCAGGAAGTTGTGGGTTCAAGCATCACTCCAAAGATTTGAGTACACAATATCGGAGGTGCCATCTTTCAGATAAAACATGAAACCGAGGCCCCGCCTGCCCACTCAGGTGGACTGAAATGACACCCCCCCACGGCACTACTTCTGGGAAGAGCAAGGAAGGTGTCCCCCGGTGTCCAAACCACTGTTTATCTCTCAACCATCATCATTAAAAACATATCGCTCTGGTCATTACTGTATCTCGCTGCTGGTTGTGGGACCATGTACAAATTGACTGCTGCGATTCCCTACCTTACCACAATGGTCACTCTTCAAAACCGTTTTATTGGTTGTTAAGCGCTTTTTGCGCGGCTTGAGGCAGTGAACGGCGCCATAGAAATGCAAATTCTCTCTTTCTATTATATCCATCCTGGCTGTCATACTAAACCTCTGCCTGGAGACAGACCCATGTGATCTGGTTGTCATGGGGAAAGAAACCCAGCCAAAACCTATTGAAAACAAAGTGACAATTTTCACACATTGACACAGAAAGAGGCACAGTTGCTTTTTGGAGACAGAGGCAGACAGATAGAGAGAGAGGGGGGGACGCTTAATTTTACTCTGTCAACTGCATCAACTGGCTGGTTGCCTCCGAGCCCACAGAAGGAGCCATAGTCATTGTAGCGCAGGTTACTGACCTCTGGGCTGGAGTAGTCAGCAACTTCTGCAAAGCTGATTATGCCTCTTCCCTGAATTGCAACACCCTGAGCAGGAATCGACACTACTTCAGAGGACAAGAAACAACAGCAGCAACAAATAAAAAACAAAATCGGTGTATCAGGCAGCCGGAAATCAGAGTGTGCAGGCGGACATCTTAACAACGCTTAGACTGAAAAACAGGACAAGCTTAAAAAGAACATCTGCAAAGTCGGTGGAAATTGAACCTCAGAGACAAGCCATTCGTCTCTACAATCCCATGTCTGTGTGTTTGCTCCACACAAGCCTCCCCCCATTACACAATCACAGGATTGTTACAGTGCAGAAGGAGGCCATTCGGCCCTTCATGTCTGCACCAAACCTCTCCGAAGGAGCGATTCACCTGGTGCCATTCTCCCTCCTTCTCCCCGTAACCCTGCACATTCTTCCTTTTCAGGTAACATCCCAATTCCCCTTTGAATGCTTCGATTGAACCTGCCGCCACCACACTCTCAGGCAGAGCATTCCAGACCCCAGCCACTCGCTGCGTGAAAACAAAACATTTCTCATATCGATTTTGCTTCTTTTGCCAATTACTTGAAATTTTTAATTCATTCACAGGATGTGGGCTTCACTGGCTGGGCCAGCATTTATTGCCATAAGACCATTAGACCATATCCCATAAGACGTAGGAGCAGAAGTAGGCCATTCGGCATATCGAGTCTGTTCCGTCATTCAATGAGGTCATGGCTGATCTGATAATCCTCAACTCCATTTTCCTGCCTTTTCTCCATAACCCTTGATTCCCTTACTGATTAAAAATCTGTCTGTCTCAACCTTGAATATACTTAATGACCCAGCTTCTACAGCCCTCTGCGGTAAAGAATTCCACAGATTGACTACCCTCAGAGAAGAAATTCCTCCTCATCTCTTAAATGGGTGACCTCTTATCTGAGATTAAGCCCTCTGGTCCTAGACTCTTCCACAAAGGGAAACAACCTCTCAACATCTACCTTGTCAAGCCCCCTAAGAATCTTATATGTTTCAATAAAGTCACCTTTCATTCTTCTAAACTCCAATGAGTACAGACCCAACTTACTCAAACTCTCCGCATAAGAAAATCCCTCCATACCCCGGGATCAATCTAGTGAACCTTCTCTGGACTGCCTCCAATGCCAGTATATCTTTCCTTAGATAAGGGGACCAAAACTGTTCACAGTATTCTAGGTGTGGTCCAACTAGTGCCTTGTATAGTTTTAGCAAGACTTCCCTATTTTTATACTCCATTCCCTTTGAAATAAAGGCCAAAATTACATTTGCCTTCCCTATTACCTGCTGAACTTGTATGTTAGCTTTTTGGGATTCATGCACAAGGACTCCCAAATCCCTCTGTGCTGCAGCTTTCTGCAGTCTTTCTCCATTTAATAATATTCAGCTCCTCTATTCTTCCTGCCAAAGTGCATAACCTCACACTTTCCCACATTATAGTCCACTTTTGCCCACTCACTTAACCTGTCTATACCCCTCAGTAGACTCCTTGTGTCATCCTCATCTTTTGCCTTCCCACCTATTTTTGTGTCATCCGCAGACTTGGCGATAGTACATTCACTTCCCTCATCCAAGTCATTAATATATATTGTAAATAATTGTAGCCCCAGCTCTGATCCCTGCGGCACCCTACTAGTAAAAATAAACTTTTTTTTATTCATTCATGGGATGTGGGCGTCGCTGGCTGGGCCAGCATTTATTGCCCATCCCTAATTGCCCTTGAGAAGGTGGTGGTGAGCTGCCATCTTGAACCACTGCAGTCCATGTGGTGTAGGTACACCCACAGCGCTGTTAGGGAGGGAGTTCCGGGATTTTGACCCAGCGACAGTGAAGGAACAGCGATATATTTCCAAGTCAGGATGGTGAGTGACTTGGAGGGGAACTTCCAGGTGGTGGTGTTCACATGTGTCTGCTGCCCTTGTCCTTCTAGATGGTAGTGGTCGTGGGTTTGGAGGCTGTTGTTGAAGGGGGCTTGATGAATTCCTGCAGTGCATCTTGTAGATGGTACACACACTGCTGCCACTGTGTGTCGGTGGTGGAGGGAGTGAATGTTTGTGGATGGGGTGCCAATCAAACGGACAGCTTTGTCCTGGACAGTGTCCAGTGTCTTCACTGTTGTAGGAGCTGCATTCATCCAGGCAAATGGGGAGTATTCCATCACACTCCTGACTTGTGTGTTGTAGATGATGGACAGGCTTTGGGGACTCAGGAGGTGAGTTACTCGTCACACGATCCTTAGCCTCTGACCTGCTCCCCTGTAGCCACAGTTTTTATATGGCTGGTCCAGTTCAGTTTCTGGTCATGGTGACCCCCAGGATGTTGATAGTGGGGGATTCAGTGATAGTAATGCCATTGAACTTCAAGGGGTGATGGTTGGATTCTCTCTTGTTGGAGATGGTCATTGCCTGACGCTTGTGTGGCACAAATGTTACTTGATACTTGTCAGCCCAAGCCTGGATATTGTCCAGGTCTTGCTGCATTTGGACATGGACTGCTTCAGTATCTGAGGAGTTGCGAATGGTGCTGAACATTGTGCAATCATCAGCGAACATCCCCACTTCTGACTTTATGATGAAAGGAAGGTCATTGATGAAGCAGCTGAAGATGGTTGGGCCGAGGACACTACGCTGAGGAACTCCTGCAGTGATGTCCTGGAGCTGAGATGACTGACCTTCAACAACCACTTTCCTTTGTGCTAGGTATGACTCCAACTAGCAGAGAGTTTTTCCCCCCTGATTCCCATTGACTCCAGTTTTGCTAGGGCTCCTTGATGTCCCACTTGGTCAAATGCTGCCTTGATGTCAAGGGCAGTTACTCTCACCTCACCTCGGGAGTTCAGTTCTTTTGTCCATGTTTGAACCAAGGCTGTAATGAGGTCAGGAGCTGAATGGCCCAGGGGAACCCAAACTGGGCATCAGTGAGCAGGTTATTGCTAAGCAAGTGCCGCTTGATAGCACTGTTGATGACCCCTTCCGTTAATTTACAGATGATGGAGAGTAGATTTATGGGGCGGTAATTGGCCGGGTTGGATTTGTCCTGCTTTTTGTGTACAGGACATACCTGGGCAATTTTCCACATTGCTGGGTAGATGTCAGTGTTGTCGCTATACTGCAACAGCTTGGCGAGGGGCGCGGCAAGTTCTGGAGCACAAGTCTTCAGTACTATTGCCGAAATGTTGTCAGGCCCAATAGCCTTTGCAGTATCCAGTGCCTTCAGCTGTTTATTGATATCACATGGAGTGAATTGAATTGGCTGAAGACTGGCATTTGTGATGCTGGGGACTTTCGGAGGAGGCTGAGATGGATCTTCCACTCGGCACTTCTGGCTGAAGATTGTAGCAAATGCTTCAGCCTTATCTTTTGCACTGATGTGCTAGGCTCCCCCATCATTGAGGATGGGGATATTTGTGGAACCTCCTCCTCCAGTGAGTTGTTTAATTGTCCACCACCATTCACCACTGGATGTGGCTTAGCAGTGATCCGTTGATTGTAGGATTGCTTAGCTCTGTCTATCACTTGCTGCTAATGCTGTTTGGCACGCAAGTAGTCCTGTGTTATATCTTCACCAGGTTGACCCTCATTTTTAGGTATGCCTGATGCTGCTCCTGGCATGCCCTCCTGCACTCTTCATTGAATCAGGGTTGATCCCCTGGCTTGATCGTAATGGTAGATTGCGGGATGTGCAAGGTCATGAGGTTACAGATTGTGTTCGAGTACAATTCTGCTGCTGCTGATGGCCCACAGCACCTCATGGCTGCCCACTCTTGTGTTGCAAGATCTGTTAGAAATCCAACCCATTTAGCATGGTGGTAGTGCCACCATGCTACCTCTACACTGTACCCATCAAACACTCCCAGGGCAGGTACAGCACGGGGTTAGATACAGAGTAAAGCCCCTTTACACTGTCCCCATCAAACACTCCCAGGACAGGTACAGCACAGGGTTAGATACAGAGTAAAGCTCCCTCTACACTGTCCCCATCAAACACTTCCAGGACAGGTACAGCACGGGGTTAGATACAGAGTAAAGCTCCCTCTACACTGTCCCCATCAAACACTCCCAGGGCAGGTACAGCACGGGGTTAGATACAGAGTAAAGCTCCCTCTACACTGTCCCCATCAAACACTCCCAGGACAGGTACAGCATGGGGTTAGATACAGAGTAAAGCTCCCTCTGCACTGTCAAATCAGACACTCCCAGGGCAGGTACAGCACGGGGTTAGATACAGGGTAAAGCTCCCTCTACACTGTCCCCATCAAACATTCCCAGGACAGGTACAGCACAGGGTTAGATACAGAGTAAAGCTCCCTCTGCACTGTCCCCATCAAACACTCCCAGGGCAGGTAGAGCACAGGGTTAGATACAGTGTAAAGCTCCCTCTACACTGTCCCCATCAAACATTCCCAGGACAGGTACAGCACGGGTTTAGATACAGAGTAAAGCTCCCTCTGCACTGTCAAATATGACACTCCCAGAGCAGGTACAGCACGGGGTTAGATACAGAGTAAAGCCCCTTTACACTGTCCCCATCAAACACTCCCAGGGTAGTTATTCCCATTTCTTTTTGCCTTCTCTGCAATTTGAAATTGATCAGCATTTCAAATTATGCCCAGTTTTGGGTGTGACCTCACTCGCTGTTACTGTCACTCCCCCCACCACCTCCCCAGATCTCCAGCTGGTCACTTACTTCCCAGCAGAATGAGGACAGCAATGAAGTACTGGGGCTCCATGGCTTCTTGTTTCCTTTGAGAGGTCGATGTTTGCCTCGCCCGTGGCTCTGCCTCTCTTATTATGCTCTCGGGGTCATTCCACCTCACGTTAGCTCTGCAAATGGAACTGGGGTGTAGATCATCTTGGGGCGCTACTTTTAACATCTTGCCCATCTCCCAAGTGTGAGAGGCTCGAAAAATGCCTTTGACAAGGTGCCGCACAGGAGGCTGCTCAGTAAGATAAGAGTCCATGGTGTTAGAGGCAAGATACTAGCATGGATAGAAGATTGGCTGTCTGGCAGGAGGCAGGGAGTGGGGATAAGGGGGTCCTTCTCAAGATGGCGGCTGGTGACTAGTGGAGTTCCGCAAGGGTCAGTGTCGGGACCACAACTTTTCACTTTATACATTAATGATCTAGATGAAGGAACTGAGGGCATCCTGGCTAAGTTTGCAGATGATACAAAGTTAGGTGGACTATTGAGGTAGTATTGAGGAGGCGGGGAGGCTGCAGAAGGATTTGGACAGGTTAGGAGAATGGGCAAAGAAGTGGCAGATGGAATACAACGTGGGGAAGTGTGAGGTTGTGCACTTTGGTAGGAAGAATAGAGGCATAGACTATTTTCTAAATGGGGAGAGAATTCAGAAATCTGGAGTGCAAAGGGACTTGGGAGTCCTAGTCCAGGATTCTCTTAAGGTTAACTTGCAGGTTGAGTCGGTAGTTAGGAAGGCAAATGCAATGTTGGCATTTATTTCGAGAGGACTAGAATATAAAAGCAGGGATGTGCTGCTGAGGCTTTATAAGGCTCTGGTCAGATCACATTTAGAAGATTGTGAGCAATTTTGGGCCCCGTATCTCAGGAAGGATGTTCTGGCCCTGGAGAGGGTCCAGAGGAGGTTCACGAGAACGATCCCAGGAATGAAAGGCTTAGCATATGAGGAACGTTTGAGGACTCTGGGTCTATACTCGATTGAGTTTAGAAGGATGAGGGGGGATCTGATTGAAACTTACAGAATACTGAAAGGCCTGGATAGAGTGGACGTGGGGAAGATGTTTCCATTAGTAGGAGAGACTAGGACTTGAGGGCACAGCCTCAGAGTAAAGGGAAGACCTTTTAGAACAGGTGAGGAGAAACTTCTTTAGCCAGAGAGTGGTGAATCTATGGAATTCATTGCCACAGAAGGCTGTGGAGGCCAGGTCATTGAGTGCATTTAAGGCCGAGAGAGATAGGTTCTTGATTGCTAAGGGGATCAAAGGTTACGGGGAGAAGGCGGGAGAATGGGGTTGAGAAACTTATCAGCCATGATTGAATGGCGGAGCAGACTCGATGGGCCGAATGGCCTAATTTCTGCTCCTATGTCTTATGGTCTATGGTCTAAATGCTGATGTTATGGGTGGGGCAGGTGGCCTCACCCTCTCTTACACAACTACCTACAAGTGACCCCTAACTAGTACATGTCAGAATGCAGAATGCACAGGACACATCATAAATCAAATGTAGGTCCTTCACAATTGCCAGCCCAATAATTACATTGCAACAGTGATCTTCCCTCATTTATGACTGTACATTTCCTGACTCGTTTGGTGCTGAGTTGTATAGAACAATCGTAAAGCAAAGCAAGATACTTCCTTAAGTTAATGGGGTCGGTGCTCAACATTACTGCAGGCCCATGTGTACAGCTGTTGTGTGTGGACAACTTTGGGATTGTTTGTGATGCCCCACAAGGTCAAATATCCTGCTGGCATTTGAGGTTGAGGCTCAAATGGGAATAATTGGAACTCCTGTGCGGTAGAGAAGGGTGTCTGACATCTGGTGTCAGTAGCAATCAATGTCTTCAGGAACTGTCTCCCTCATTGACAGTCAGTAGCTTCAGGAACACAGATGAGAAATGAGCACTGGTGTGAGGAGGAATATTGTATTCTTGGAGCTATACCGAGGGGTAGTCAGGACGGTTTCAGGAGATGTTGATTCTCGATGGGTTATAGCTTCAGGTGTGTGGGGGAGGAAATCGAAAGTGTCAATGATGTGACTGGAGAGGGTGCAGAGGAGATTCACCAGGATGTTGCCTGGGCTGGAGCGTTTCAACCCATTGAAGGGAGACTGGATTGGGCTGGGGTTGTTTTCCTTAGAGCAGAGAAGGCTGAGAGGGGACCTGATAGAGGTGTACAAAATTATGAGGGGCATGGATAGGGCTGGATAGGAAGAAACTTTTCCCCTTAGCGGAGGTGTCAATAACCAAGGCGGGGGCATAGATTTAAGATAAGGGGCAGGAGGTTTGGAGGGGATTTGAGGAAAAATCTTTTCACCCAGAGCGTTGTTGGAATCTGAAATCTGAGGGGGTGGTAGAGGAAGGAACTCTCACAACATTTAAGAAGTATTTAGATGAGCAATTGAAACGTCATTGCCTACAGAGCTAGGGGCCAAGTGCTGGAAAATGGGGTTGGAGTAGATAGGGGCTTGATGGCTGGCACGGACATGATGGGCCGAAAGGCCTTTTTGTGTGCTGAATGCCATGTGTGCTATGACTCTATGACGTGGGAATGTACAAATCCAAATGACAAGCCTTGACTGGGTATTTTGCACCCCCTCTGTTTATGATGATTTCAGTGATGATGACCCACTTTGCCCCTCATTCTCCTACCTTTGCCCATTCTGTTTTGTTTCTCTGCACGTAACCGAAGTGTCTGTACCTGCTATAATTCTTCATCTACCTCCCCCCCCCCACCCACCCACCCCCCCAAACACCACCACCCAGGTGCCCCGACAACCAGGATCGAGGCCGATTTCTGTAGTGGTCATCAACAAACACTCGCAACTCCCAGAATTGCATGCTTCGATCAGTGTCGTTTATTTCACCAGAACTGCAAGGTACATTTTAAATGAATTAAAGGCAAAACAGCAAACATAACTTAGCAAGGAGAGACAGAAAAGTGAGCGAGTGGAAAATCAGTCGAGGTCTTGCAAGAGGAATCCCATCAATCACACCCGGGATATTCTATTGGAGAGACACATCCCTGCCGCTTCATTGTAACTTGCGAAAACACCGAGATTGGTTATAATTCACAAATTTAGGGTTGAATCGGTTGCGATATTTTTTGAAGCACCGGGCAGCTTTAACGTCACATCGGCATACCTTTAGACCACATGAACTCTGTCCAAACGATCTGATTGCTAAAGAGGAGAGAGCAAATAAATAAACACAGTATAATAATATACGCACTGTAATGTTTACATAGCAACTCCATTAAAGTACACAATAATGATGGGGTTGGGTGGGAGGGGATGGGATGGGATAGGATGGGGGTGGGTGGTGTGCTAAAAGGTGTGAGAATCCACAATGTTGCAAGAACCTTTATTATTGCGAGCCCCTTCGTGTTGTGGGCGATTCAGAAGGGGGCCCGAATCACGTTGTTGGACTTTCTTAATATATGATGGGGGTCCCTCGCGTCGGAAAATGTCCCTCGTGCTGTGTGCCAGAGGCACGCCCAAAGTTCATTCATTTTTAATCTAATACTTTGGCGGGCCTAAGGCAGTGAGAAGCATTCCAGTGTGGGTGGGGAAGGGGTGGTCCCCAATCTCCTGTTGTGTATTCTGTCCTTCATGTTGCCAGGAGTTCCCTAATATTGTGCGATTCCCTCATGTGGTCAAGCCTCTGGGGTGGGGTGCATGCCTATAATGTGTTGGGGGGGGTGGGTTCCCTAGCATGGTGATTTCTACAGTTATCCCTCAAGCATGGGGGAAATGAACCAATCAGAGTTCTCACCACAGTGAGAAACTCTTTCGAGTTATCAACAGTCACAGATTGCAACTCTTTCGAGTACAATCACAGTTCTTGGTTTCCGGGAGTAGGGACATGAACCCACAACCCTCTGATTCAAAGGCGAGGGTGCTATGAACTGAGCCACAGCTGACACCTCCACCACAGTGAGAAGTAGCACACCAACTTAAACCTTGGCTGTCACCAATGAATGTTCCCCTCCTTGAATCTGGGGACGTGTGGTTTGAATGGACTGGATGGGGCCGATACCCACTGACCTGTCCCAGAGGACAGGTCTGGTGCTTAACACCAGAATTTGGCGCAGGACTGGAATTCCAGGTGTTTGATGGGTTTTTGAAATCTTGACAAGTGTTGCACTTAGCAATCAACGTTAATATTAACTCGCAGTTTCCTTCAGTCTTAGCCAGTGGTAAACAAGCTAGTGCACAACCAGTGGCTAGTTAGAACTGGATCCTTAGTTATCATGGCCTAACTCAGCTCTTCAGATGGTATAAATAATGGAGGTTTTTGCTAATGCACAGAGCATGAAAGTCTGTTGAACAGAGCACAGACTTGACAAGAGTACAGAACTCGGAAATACGATGAATGAGGGAATTTGGTGCAGCGATGGAAGCACTAGTCCTTTACAGGACAATAGTGGTCTGAAAGAGTAGGTGGGACACAGTGAGACATGAGAGTTGAAATCCAGAAATAGTCGTTAGGTTAAGTAAGCAAGTAGGTGATTGGTTCATGAGCTTTTTTTTCTCTCTAAACTAGGGCACTAGCTTAAATAAGGAGCTGTAGTGAATTTATAGCAAATTATTGATTTTTAAATTCTCAACCTTGTTTCCAATCCCTCTATGGCCTCGTTCCCTCCCTATCTTTGCAATCTTCCCCAGCCCCACAGCAAGTCCAGATCTCTATGCTCCTCTAATTTTGGCTTCTTGTGCATCCCCAATTTTTAACGTCATGTTGTCCGGGCCCCGAGCTCTGGAATTCCCTCCATCTATCTTTTTGAGGCATTCGTTAAAACCTCTTTGGCCACGCTTTTGGTCATCTGAAGCAACTGTGGATGTTAACTTCGTTACTCCAGAGGCACCACATAAATGTAACCCAAAACAAAAACAGAATTACCTGGAAAAACTCAGCAGGTCTGGCAGCATCGGTGGAGAAGAAATCAGTTGACGTTTCGAGTCCTCACGACCCTTCGGCAGAACTTCGGCAGAGATTCCTTCTCCACCGATTTCTTCTCCGCCGATGCTGCCAGACCTGCTGAGTTTTTCCAGGTAATTCTGTTTTTGTTTTGGATTTCCAGCATCCGCAGTAGCTTTTTGTTTTTACATAAATGTAACCTGTTGTTGTACATTGCTGGTGTTGATCTGTTAAGGGAAGGGAGAGGACAAAGGGTCAGCGGAACTTCCTCAGGTCAAAATAGGTTTGTTTTGGTGATTTACTTACAGCATGAGGGGTTCCAATTTCTGCAAATTACTCTGTAAAATGCGAAGTAAGAGTTGCATCCCATTCTATCAGCTCGACCATAACAGTTATCATGCACTTGGCAGCATCTGAGAGGGTTGACAAGCAGGAGATATTACTTCAGATGTAAATTTTTCTGAAGGGACTGAAACTCAGCCAAGGACTTAATGATTCCAGCCTAGCCTCAGATAGGGTTGCCAACTCTGAAGAATTGCCCTGGAGTCTCCAGGGATGAAAGATTAATCCTCAGGCAACTCATTTCAAGTAACTTGAGGTGGGCGGGGGGGGGGGGAATAAAGCCATTGCTTCGCTTGATTTTTTTTTATTTCAGTGGAGTTGTTCATTGGAGATAAGGTTGTGGTGGGCGTCCAGTCAGATGATAAAGTGTCTATTCACTTTCCAATTCTCATGGAAAGATGACACAGCTGGAGGGTGGGACATGTTAGCCAACCAGTGGCAGCATGGAGGCAAGATGTTTGGGGGTGGGAGGTAATATCATGAACACTCCAGGAATATGTGTATCTATCATTAAACCAATGTTTTCTGAAAGAATATGACACCCTGCCCAGGGCAAACAATAAACCCTGTCTACAATAAACAAGCCTGAAGTTTTTGGTGTTTTCCACTTACAGTACAATGCGGAATGACTATTTTAGCTTTCTCCTTTTGTATTTTGATAGTGTGGGGGGGGTGGGGTTACCTGAACTTCCAAGTAACAGCAGACGCCCAGTTACGTTGGGGTCACTCAGTCACTGGGGGGGGTGACCGGATTTTCAAAAGCCGAAGCCCGGACATGTTGAAAATCCTTGGGAAACTCTTTCGAGTTACCAACAGTCACAGATTGCAACTCTTTCGAGTACAATCACAGTTCTTGGTTTACCGGGAGTGGGACATGAACCCACAACCCTCTGATTCAAAGGCGAGGGTGCTATGAACTGAGCCACAGCTGACACCTCTGAAAATCCTTGGGAAGGCGGAGCTGTGAGATGATGCTCAGGTCGACTGATCAATGGCAAGTGTCGGGGGTGGGGGGTGGGGGTGGGGGAGGGGTGGGAGGGGCAGTTGAAGATGGGAGGTCATGTGATGACATCTCCTGGAATATGTCCAGCCAGAGTTGGCAACCCTATAAAGCCCCCCCTGCAATTATCAAAGACAACAGTTGTGATCAACAGCCTTTAATTTCAATGGACCGAATTTTCTGAGGAATGGTACTCACAGATCATCGGATTGCCGCTCGACTCCTGTTTACTTACCTTGCACAGGAGCTCAACATTCCTCACCTGCACTTTTGAACCAGGCTCCTGGGGAAATGTGGACCGTACCTGCTATTGGAGTCGGTACCTCATAGTGGGGGAGCTAAGCCATAGCCCCGTTTAACTTTTTAAACTTTTTTTATTTCTTCATGGGATGTGGGCGTCGCAGGCTGGGCCAGCATTTATTACCCATCCCTAATTGCCCTTGAGAAGGTGGTGGTGAGCTGCCTTCTTGAACCGCTGCAGCCCATGTGGTGTAGGTACACCCACAGCGCTGTTAGGGAGGGACAGGATTTTGACCCAGCGACAGTGAAGGAACGGCCGATATATTTCCAAGTCAGGATGGTGAGTGACTTAGAGGGGAACTTCCAGGTGGTGGTGTTCCCATGTGTCTGCTGCCCTTGTCCTTCTAGATGGTAGTAGTCATGGTTTTGGAAGGTGCTGCTGAAGGAGCCTTGGTGAGTTGCTGCAGTGCATCTTGTAGATGGTACACACTGCTACCACTGTGCATCAGTGGTGAAGGGAGTGAATGTTTGTGGATGAGGTGCCAATCAAGCGGGGCCGCTTTGTCCTGGATGGTGTTGAGTTTCTCGAGTGTTGTGGGAGCTGCGCTCATCCAGACAAGTGGGGAGTATTCCATCACACCCCTGACTTGTGCCTTGTAGATGGTGGACAGGCTTTGGGGAATCAGGAGGTGAGTTACTCACTGCAGGATTCTTAGACTCTGGCCTGCTCTTGTACCTAAAGTGTTTATCAGGCTAGTTCATCTCAGGTTCTGGTCAATGGTAACGCCCAGGATGTTGATAGTGGGGGATTCAGTGATGGTAATGCCATTGAATATCAAGTGGCGATTGTTAGATTCTCTCTTGTTGGAGCTGGAACACTAGCTGCTGTACACCGGTAAAGTGAAATGTCATAAAAGCCACTTTGAGTAGCTACAGAGATAAGACAAGTGCGTGCGGGGTAGGGTGGGTCAGGAGGGAAGGTGTAGGGTGGATTCAGGATGTCGGTGGGGGGTAATCGGGTGGTCGGCAGGGGATGCTAGTAAAGGTGTGGGGGAAAGGCAAGGTGTTCGGTGGGGGGGTTAATCAGGTGGGGAGTAGTTGGGAGGTCAGGAGGGTAGGCGGGTCGGGTGCACATTCAAGGGGCAGGATGTTCGGGGTGTTGGGGGAAGTCGGGGGGGTGGGGTGGTAGTCAGGGTGTAGTGAGGGTAGTCGACGGTGAGCCAGATAGTCAGGGGGCTGAGGGGATAGTTGGAGTGGGTGGGGGAGTAGTCTGGGGCGGGGGGCAGTGGGAGGTTCAGAGTGTAGTCGGGTGAGAGGGGGTTAGTGGGGGAGTCAGGAGGATACTCATGGGGTGGGGGAGTAGTTGTGGGGTAGTCCAGAGCAGGGGGTGTATTTGGAGAGTATTGTGGGTGGAAAGGTATGTAGTCGAGGGGGTTCCAGCGGCGAGTCGGGGATTACCAGTATTAGAGTTACACGGAGCTGGAACTGGTTTTAATCCTTCCAACTTCCCCTGGGTAACCAACCTGCTAAATAAGTCAGAACCACCCAAAGTCTCCAACTCTAACTCAGTTTTGAGGGTTCCAGGTGCGGGGTCATTGCCCGTCAGAAGTTGAAATTTCGTGGGCAACTCCCGCGGAGTCCTTCTTTTGGGAATTCCGAGGGATTCCCCCAGTGCATCTTCTGGAGTACCCCCGGGATATGGGGATCCGGAATTTGGAAGATCTGGGACAATGACATTTCTGCCTCACCTTTCTTTTAAAAAAAAACTGAAGCAAGACATCATTTCTCACAAGATCCCAACCAGGTTCAGCTCTAACTGCGCTGTGCAGGGCGCAATGGATTAAGACCAGTATCCATGGAAAAGCCTCGTTTATTTTCATTTGCACACTGGGTTCTAACAGCAGATGTTTTGTAGCTAAAAGCTGGATTTTAAAATAGCAAACATACCTCAAGTGTGGGAGATTTGTTTGCACCCAGTGCTGTAAGCAGGAGAGCACAAGATCTGTCAATGAGAAGTTTGGTTGATTGTGCCATGGCTCAGCTGCACTTTGCCTGTCACCTTCCTCAGTGCTGATTTGTGGTTTACTAATGGGCGGAGTCTGACCAGTGCGGCTTGTGATTGGCCAACACCACCGTCAATCTTCTGTTGTCACACCCTGAGGCTGATGGTCTCCCAGCTCCCAGGTGGTCATGAGGGTAACTCTTTCGAGTTATCAATAGTCACAGATTGTAACTCTTTCGAGTACATTCACAGTTCTTGGTTTCCGGGAGTGGGACATGAACCCACAACCTTCTGATTCAAAGGCGAGGGTGCTGTCATGAGGGTAAAATGACCCCCCCCGGTAACCTCCTATAAATCACCCCCATGGCCTCCTATAAATTACCCCCAGTAATTCTAAATTACCTCCAATGCCTCCCCTATAAAATCAGTGCATCACCTGTTGGCCACCTCCATGGAATTCCTGATTGGCCACTGCGTCTGAGCCACTCTGGTTGGTTCGCCTTTCAGTGGCCCCAATTGGCCCAATCAAAGGCAGCGAAAAGCTTTGATGTCGAGGAGAGAGATTTCTCTCTCTCTGCACCTCCTGGGGCGCATTCACGCGTAGCCGCGGAACAGTGGGTAAGTGGGTGGCATTCTGGTTGGGTGCAGTGCAGCACGAGAAGTGCTGACCCTTAACAAAAACAGAATTACCTGGAAAAACTCAGCAGGTCCAGACCTTCATGAAGACCTTGTCCAGGTCATGAAGGTCTTCATGAAGGTCTTGTCCAGACCTGCTGAGTTTTTCCAGGTAATTCTTGTTTTTGTTTTGGATTTCCAGCATCCGCAGTAGTTTTTTTTGTTTTTATTTAAGTGCTGACCCTTGATCTGCTCTTAACACATTCTGCTCTCTTACCTTTATGCCACTATCATCAGCACCTTCTTTAGCCCTTACCACTATCATTAACACTCCCTTTGTCTTTTTGTCCATGACATCTTTGTCAATCTGTCCTTAGCCCCCACCTATCGCTCACCTTCTATCCAGCTTCACCTGCACCACCAAACAGTATAAATTTTGTCACATTTCTACTTCTCTTTAGCTCTGAAAGGGCAAAGGGTCAAACTGACTCGAAACGTTAACTCTAGAGCTGAAAAGCCGGACATTTGACCAACCTGGAGAGAGCTTTTTGGGACACTGGGAGGTTTAGTGGAAAAACCGGGAGTGTCCCCAGCAAAACTTGGGATGGTCTGGTCCCCACCCCACACCCCCCACCCCTGTCGTCCGTGGTATCCATCAGTTTTCAATGGAGTCTTAATGGGTTAAACGGCAGGTGAGAGATTGTCGGGATCCTCGAACCGTGAGAGACATGGCTTCTAGCCCTGAGCTGGAGATCAGCGATGAGCAGCACAAAGCAATATTTATCCCTCAACCCATGTCGCCAAAACAGGTCAACCTGGCCATTATCTCACTGCGAGTGTGGGATCTTGCTGTGTATGGATGGGCTTCTGCCTTACCACAGTGATCACACTTCAAAATGAGCTGATCGGGGCTGTATAAAGCACTTTTTGTACACCAGGAGGTAATGAAAGGGACTATATAGGGGAAGCATGTGCCCTTTTATACAAGCTTTGTCTCATCTTACCTGTCAAGTCGGTCAACTGGCTGATTGCCGTTGCTGCCAAAGCCACAGAAACAGCCATAGTCCAGATAGGCCAAATTTTGGAAGCTTGGATTGGCACACTGAACAACTGCTGCGAACTGGAGTAGGCCTCTTGCCTGAGTGGCGGCGCCCTGTGCAGGGTTCAACATTGCTACGAGGAGACAACAATTTTAAAAAAAAAACATTGGATCATGAAACCCCTGAATCGGAGTGAGCAATTTAACAACGCGCGGATTACAAAGCAGGACAACCCGACAAAGAATGTTCACCAACACCAGCAGAAATTGCATCTCTGAAATGGGCCACTCAGCCCAAAGATTCACAGCCACAGAAATGGTTGACACGGTGCAGAAGGAGGCCATTCGGCCCATCTCCGAACGAGCATTGTGACTCAGTGCCACTCTCCAGCCTTTTCCCCGTAACTCTTTCGAGTACATTCACAGTTCTTGACTTTTTTTTTTCCGGGCGTGGGACATGAACCCACAACCTTCTGACTCAAAGGCGAGGGCGCTATGAACTGAGCCACAGCTGACACCTCAAAAGTTAACTCTTTTGAGTTATCAACAGTCACAGATTGTAACTCTTTCGAGTACAATCACAGTTCTTGGTTTTCCGGGAGTGGGACATGAACCCACAACCCTCTGATTCAAAGGCGAGGGTGCTATGAACTGAGCCACAGCTGACACCTCCCTTTTCCCCGTAACCCTGCACGTTTCTTTCAATTGAAATAATCACCCTATGCCCTCTGGAACGCCTCGATCGAACCTGCCTCCACCGCACTTCCAGGAAGCGCTTTCCAGACTCGAAACACACTCGCTGCCTGAACCTTTTGGTTTTTTTCACGTCACATTTGCTTCTTTTGCAAATCACTTTAAATCTGTGCCCTCTCGTCCTCAATCCTTTACGAGCAGGAACAGTTTCTCCCTATCTAAAACAAAAACAGAATTACCTGGAAAAACTCAGCAGGTCTGGCAGCATCGGCGGAGAAGAAAAGAGTCGACGTTTCGGGTCCACACGACCCTTCAACAGAACTGAAGTATAGTTAGGAGAGGGGTGAAATATAAGCTGGTTTAAGGTGGGGGGCTGGTGGGGGGGGGAGAAGTTGAGGGTGGGGTGGTTGTAGGGACAAGCAAGCAGTGATAGGAGCAGATAATCCTATCACTGCTTGCTTGTCACTACAACCACCCCACCCTCAACTTCTCTCCCCCCCTTGCCCCCCACCTTAAACCAGCTTATATTTCACCCCTCTCCTAACTATACTTCAGTTCTGTTGAAGGGTCATGTGGACCCGAAACGTCGACTCTTTTCTTCTCCGCCGATCCTGCCAGACCTGCTGAGTTTTTCCAGGTAATTCTGTTTTTGCTTTGGATTTCCAGCATCCGCAGTAGTTTTTTGTTTTTTTCTCCCTATCTACACTGTCCCGCGCCCCCCCTCGTGATTTGGAACACCTCTATCAAATCGATCCTCGATTCCATGGCTATGTGCCTGTTCCCCACCAGCTTCCTCCCATCCCTCTTCATCTAACCCTATCAGCATAGCTTTCCACTCCTTTTTCCCCTCATGTACTTGCCTCGCTTCCCCTTTGAATTCATCAGTCATATTCACATCAACCATTCCCTGTGGTAGCGAGTTTCACAATCTCAGCGCTCACCAGGTAAAGAAGTCTCTCCTGAAATTCCAATTGGATTTTGGTCACCTGACCAGAAAAACTGCTTCGTCCTTTGACAATAATGACCATTGGGACTGAGGTGACAAAATGAACTGTGTAAATTGGGTGTGAATGAAATGGGTAAAGGGTGGACCCAGGTAGAAGGTTTAGAGGGATAGTCCAGCACTGATCACAGCTTCAGTCCTGAAACATTACCACACTTATTTCCCTGATCACCAACTGACCCCGTCCCAGACTCTCCCCTTTGGAAGAATGGATTAAAGCATCCTTGTGGTTATTGAATATATTCACTGCCTCGTCTATCACCAAGCCTGACAGACACATCAAGTGAAGTGTGGATTATAAGCAGTCTCATGTTCACATTCATCCATCATATTAAACATGCCCATGGAGGGCACAACACGGGGCAAAGCTCCCTCTACACTGTCCCCATCAAACACTCCCAGGACAGGTACAGCACGGGGTTAGATACAGAGTAAAGCTCCCTCTACACTGTCCCCATCAAACACTCCCAGGACAGGTACAGCACGGGGTTAGATACAGAGTAAAGCTCCCTCTACACTGTCCCCATCAAACACTCCCAGGGCAGGTACAGCACGGGGTTAGATACAGAGTAAAGCTCCCTCTACACTGTCCCCATCAAACACTCCCAGGACAGGTACAGCACGAGGTTAGATACAGAGTAAAGCTCCCTCTACACTGTCCCCATCAAACACTCCCAGGGCAGGTAGTCACATTTCCTGTTACCTTGTCATTGATAACTTATTTGTTCCGAATGATGCACGGTTCTAAATGTTGCCTCCCTTTGCTCTCCTTACACCCTTCAGCACATCCCTCAGCTCTCCAGCCGATCACTTACCTCCGAGCCCGAGGAGGACAGCGATGAATTTCAGATGCTCCATGACTTCTCACTTGCTTGGGGAGATCGGTGTGTGTACCTGGTCTGTGGCTCAGCCCCTTTTATTGTGCTCCCTGGGTCGTTACCACCCATGCTCGCTCTGCGAATGCAAATGTGAAGATCCCCTTGGGGTGTTCATTCTAATGTCTCGCATTGCTCTCATGGGTGTGGGGTTTGAAGAACCTGTCGTTATGGGGCGGTGGTGGCGAGGTTGGGGTCTCTGACCGAAATGCTTACAAGCGAGGACAAGGGGTAAATTGTCCACATACAGAAGGCACTGGACCCAGAGGCACTCAGCTGCCTAGCCTCTCCCCAATTCCCAGTCCAATTTATTTAATCACAAATTTCAGATCAAAGATCTCCCCTCATTTATCAATGTGCAAATGTATTGACTGAGTTGGATCGGTCCGCAGGACCCGGTAATTCTGAGCCAGGCAAAATCCCGAATTTCTGATTTAGGATGACTGCGGGAGCATGTGTTGGGATGCTGGATGTGGACAGGTTTGGGACAGGTGGTGATGCACCACATGGTTAAATATCATCCGCAAAGTTTGGAGGGCACGCTCGCAAGTAAGTGAGGGGGACGCCTGTGAGTTACAGGTGGATGACAGCAATCTGGCAGAACAGTACAATAGTGCGTATCAGCACTTCAAGAAACTTTATCACAGTGAAACAGAGAGCACGGTCAGTAGCTGTAGCCCAGTGAGAGACGGCGCCTTCAGTAACTGTAACCCAGTGAGAGACAGTGCCTTCAGTAACTGTATCCCAGTGAGAGACAGTGCCTTCAGTAACAGTGACCCAGTGAGACAGTGCCTGAAGTAACTATATCCCAGTGACAGACAGTGCCTGAAGTAACTGTATCCCAGTGAGACAGTGCCTTCAGTAACTGTAACCCAGTGAGAGTCAGTGCCTTCAGTAATGGTAACCCAGTGAGAGACAGTGCCTTCAGTAATGGTAACCCAGTGAGAGACAGCGCCTTATGTAACTGTAACTCAGTGAGGGACAGTGCCTTCAGTAACTGTATCCCAGTGACAGACAGTGCCTTCAGTAACTGTATCCCAGTGAGAGACAGTGTTTTCCATAACTGTAACCCAGCAAGAGTCAGTGCCTTCAGTAACTGTATCCCAGTGACAGACAGTGTTTTCCATAACTGTAACCCAGCAAGAGTCAGTGCCTTCAGTAACGCTAAACCAGTGAGAGACAGTGCCTTCATAACTAACCAGGTGAGAGACAGTGCCTTCGGTAATTGTAACCCAGAAAAAGACAGTAACTTCAGTAACTGTATCCCAGTGAATGACAGTGCCTTCAGTAACTGTAAGCCAGTGAGAGACAGTGCCTTCAGTAACTGTAGCCCAGTGAGAGACAGTGCCTTCAGTAACTGTAACCCAGTGAGAGACAGTGCCTTCAGTAATGGTAACCCAGTGAGAGACAGTGCCTTCAGTAACTGTAACCCAGTGAGAGACAGTGCCTTCAGTAACTGTAGCCCAGTAAAAGACACTGGCTTCAGTAACTGTAACCCAGTGAGAGTCAGCACCTTCGTAACTATAACCCATTGACAGACAGTGCCTTCAGTAACTGCAGCCCTGTGACAGACAGTGCCTTCAGTAACGTTGACCCAGTGAGAGACAGTGCCTTCAGTAACGTTAACCCAGTGAGAGACAGTGCCTTCAGTAACGTTAACCCAGTGAGAGACAGTGCCTTCAGTAACTGCAGCCCTGTGACAGACAGTGCCTTCAGTAACGTTGACCCAGTGAGAGACAGTGCCTTCAGTAACGTTAACCCAGTGAGAGACAGTGCCTTCAGTAACGTTAACCCAGTGAGAGACAGTGCCTTCAGTAACTGTAACCCAGTGAATGGCAGTGCCTTCAGTAACTGAAGCCCAGTGAAAGACAGTGCCTTCAATAACTGAAGCCCAGTGAAAGACAGTGCCTTCAGTAACTGTAACCCAATGAGAGACAGTGCCTTCAATAACTGAAGCCCAGTGAAAGACAGTGCCTTCAGGAACTGTAACCCAGTGAGAGACAGTGCCTTCAATAACTGAAGCCCAGTGAAAGACAGTGCCTTCAGTAACTGTAACCCAGTGAGAGACAGAGCCTTCAGTAAATGTAACCCAGTGAGAGACAGTGCCTTCAGTAAATGTAGCCTAGTGAGAGACAGTACCTTCAGTAACTAACCCAGTGAGAGACAGTGCCTTCAGTAACTGTAACCCAGTGAGAGACAGTGCCTTCGTAGCTAACCCAGTGAGAGAAAGTTCCTTCCGTGACGGTAACCCAGTGAGAGTCACTGCCTTCTGTAATTGTAACCCAGTGAGAGTCAGTGCCTTCAGTAAATGTAGCCTAGTGAGAGACAGTAACTTCAGTAACTAACCCAGTGAGAGACAGTACCTTCAGTACATGTAGCCCAGTGACAGACAGTACCTTCAGTAACTAACCCAGTGAGAGACAGTGCCTTCAGTAACTAACCCGGTGAGAGACAGTGCCTTCAGTGACTGCATCCCAGTGAGAGAAAGTTCCTTCCATGACAGTATCCCAGTGAGAGTCACTGCCTTCTGTAATTGTAACCCAGTGACAGTCAGTGCCTTCAGTAACTGTGACCCAGTGACAGACAGTGCCTTCTGTAACTGTAACTCAGTGAGGGACAGTGGCTTCTCCAACTGTAACCCAGTGAGAGGCCGTGCCTTCAGTAACTGTAACCCAGTGCGATAGTAACTTTCGTAACTGTAACTAAGTGAGGCACAGTGCCTTCAGTAACTAACCCAGTGAGAGACAGTGCCTTCAGTAACTAACCCAGTGAGAGACAGTGCCTTCAGCAACTGAAGCCTAGTGAGAAACAGTACCTTCAGTTACTAACCCAGTGAGAGACAGTGCCTTCAGTAACTATATCCCAGTGAGAGACAGTGCCTTCAGTAACTATCCCAGTGAGAGTCAGTGCCTTCAGTAATGGTAACCCAGTGAGAGACAGCGCCTTATGTAACTGTAATTCAGTGAGGGACAGTGCGTTCAGTAACTGTATCCCAGTGAGAGACAGTGCCTTCACTAAATAACACAGTGAGAGGCAGTGCCTTCCGTAACTGTAACCCAGCAAAAGTCAGTGCCTTCAGTAATGGTAACCCAGTGAGACAGTGCCTTCAGTAACTGTATCCCAGTGAGAGACCGAGCCTTCAGTAACTGTCGCCCAGTGAGAGGCAGTGCCTTCAGTAACTGTAACGCAGTAATACGGTGCCTTAAGTAACTGTATCCAAGTGAGGGACAGTGCCATCACTAACTAACACAGTGAGAGACAGTGGCGTCAGTAACAGTAACCCAGTGAGAGACAGTGGCTTCGTAACTAATCCAGTGAGAGACAGTGCCTTCAGTAACTGTATCCCAGTGAATGACAGTGCCTTCAATAACTTTAGCCCAGTGAGAGACAGTGCCTTCAGTAACCGTAAGCCAGTGAGAGACAGTACCTTCAGTAACAGTAGCCTAGTGAGAGACAGTGCCTTCAGTAATGGTAAAGCAGTGAGAGACAGTGCCTTCAGTAACTGTAGCCTAGTGAGAGACAGTAACTTCAATAACTGTAGCCCAGTGAGAGACAGTGCCTTCAGTAACTGTAGCCCAGTGAGAGACAGTGCCTTCAGTAACTGTAACCCAGTGAGAGACAGTGCCTTAAGTCACTGTAGCCCAGTGGGAGACAGTGCCTTCAGTAATGGTAACCCAGTGAGAGACAGTGCCTTCAGTAATTATAACTAAGTGATGCACAGTGCCTTCAGTAACTGTATCCCAGTGAGAGACAGTGCCTTCAGTAACTGTAAGCCAGTGAGAGACAGTGCCTTCAGTAACTGTAGCCCAGTTAGAGACAGTGTCTCAAGTAACTGTAACCCAGTTAGAGACAGCCCGGTCAGTAACTGTATCCCAGTGAGAGACAGTGCCTGAAGTAAATGAATGCCAGTGAGAGACAGTGCCTTCAGTAACTGTACCCAGTGAGACAGTGCCTTAAGAACCTGTATCCCAGTGAGAGACAGTGCCTTCAGTAACTGTATCCCAGTGAGAGACAGCACGGTCAGTAACTGTATCCCAGTGAGAGACGGTGCCTTCAGTAACAGTAACCCAGTGAGAGACAGTGGCTTCGTAACTAATCCAGTGAGAGACAGTGCCTTCAGTAACTGTATCCAAGTGAATGAGAGTGCCTTCAATAACTTTAGCCCAGTGAGAGACAGTGCCTTCAGTAACTGTAAGCCAGTGAGAGACAATGCCTTCAGTAACTGTAGCCTAGTGAGAGACAGTAACTTCAATAACTGTAGCCCAGTGAGAGACAGTGCCTTCAGTGACTGTAACCCAGTGAGAGACTGTGCCTTCAGTAACTGTAGCCCAGTGAGAGACAGTGCCTTCAGTGACTGTAACCCAGTGAGAGACAGTGCCTTCAGTAACTGTAGCCCAGTGAGAGACAGTACCTTCAGTAACTGTAACCCAGTGAGAGACAGTGACTTCAGTAATGGTAACCCAGTGAGAGACAGTGCCTTCAGTAACTGTAACCCAGTGAGAGACAGTGCCTTCAGTAAATGTAGCCCAGTGAAAGACACTGGCTTCAGTAACTGTAACCCAGTGAGAGTCAGCACCTTCGTAACTATAACCCATTGACAGACAGTGCCTTCAGTAACTGCAGCCCTGTGACAGACAGTGACTTCAGTAACAGTATGCCAGTGAGACAGTACCTTCAGTAACTGTAGCCGAGTGAGAGACAGTGTCTTCAGTAACTGTAGCCGAGTGAGAGACAGTGCCTTCAGTATATGTAACCCAGTGAAAGACAGTGCCTTCAGTAACGTTGACCCAGTGAGAGACAGTGCCTTCAGTAACTGTAGCCCAGTGAGAGACAGTGCCTTCAGTAACGTTGACCCAGTGAGAGACAGTGCCTTCAGTAACGTTAACCCAGTGAGAGACAGTGCCTTCAGTAACGTTAACACAGTGAGAGACAGTGTCTCAAGTAACTGTAACCCAGTTAGAGACAGCACGGTCAGTAACTGTATCCCAGTGAGAGACAGTGCCTGAAGTAAATGAATGCCAGTGAGAGACAGTGCCTTCTGTAACTGTACCCAGTGGGACAGTGCCTTAAGAAACTGTATCCCAGTGAGAGACAGCACAGTCAGTAGCTGTATCCCAGTGAGAGACGGTGCCTGAAGTAACTGTATCCCAGTGAGACAGTGCCGTTAGTAACAGTACCCAGTGAGAAAGTGCCTTCAGTAACTGTAACCCAGTGAGAGACCGTGCCCTCAGCAACGGTAACCCAGTGAGAGACAGTGCCTTATGTAACTGTAACTCAGTGAGGGACAGTGCGTTCAGTAACTGTATCCCAGTGAGAGACAGTGCCTTCACTAAATAACCCAGTGAGAGACAGTGCCTTCAGTAACAGTAACCCAGTGAGAGACAGTGGCTTCGTAACTAATCCAGTGAGAGACAGTGCCTTCAGTAACTGCATCCCAGCAAAAGTCAGTGCCTTCAGTAATGGTAACCCAGTGAGACAGTGCCTTCAGTAACTGTAACGCAGTGATACGGTGCCTTAAGTAACTGTATCCAAATGAGGGACAGTGCCATCACTAACTAACCCAGGGAGAGACAGTGCCTTCAGTAACAGTAACCCAGTGAGAGACAGTGGCTTCGTAACTTATCCAGTGAGAGACAGTGCCTTCAGTAACTGTATCCCAGTGAATGACAGTGCCTTCAATAACTTTAGCCCAGTGAGAGACAGTGCCTTCAGTAACTATAAGCCAGTGAGAGACAATGCCTTCAGTAACTGTAGCCTAGTGAGAGACAGTAACTTCAATAACTGTAGCCGAGTGAGAGACAGTGCCTTCAGTATATGTAACCCAGTGAAAGACAGTGCCTTCAGTAACGTTGACCCAGTGAGAGACAGTGCCTTCAGTAACTGTAGCCCAGTGAGAGACAGTGCCTTCAGTAACGTTGACCCAGTGAGAGACAGTGCCTTCAGTAATGGTAACCCAGTGAGAGACAGTGCCTTCAGTAACGTTAACCCAGTGAGAGACAGTGCCTTCAGTAACGTTAACCCAGTGAGAGACAGTGTCTCAAGTAACTGTAACCCAGTTAGAGACAGCACGGTCAGTAACTGTATCCCAGTGAGAGACAGTGCCTGAAGTAAATGAATGCCAGTGAGAGACAGTGCCTTCTGTAACTGTACCCAGTGGGACAGTGCCTTAAGAAACTGTATCCCAGTGAGAGACAGCACGGTCAGTAGCTGTATCCCAGTGAGAGACGGTGCCTGAAGTAACTGTATCCCAGTGAGAGACAGTGCCGTTAGTAACAGTACCCAGTGAGACAGTGCCTTCAGTAACTGTAACCCAGTGAGAGACCGTGCCCACAGCAACGGTAACCCAGTGAGAGACAGTGCCTTACGTAACTGTAACTCAGTGAGGGACAGTGCGTTCAGTAACTGTATCCCAGTGAGAGACAGTGCCTTCACTAAATAACCCAGTGAGAGACAGTGCCTTCAGTAACAGTAACCCAGTGAGAGACAGTGCTTCGTAACTAATCCAGTGAGAGACAGTGCCTTCAGTAACTGCATCCCAGCAAAAGTCAGTGCCTTCAGTAATGGTAACCCAGTGAGACAGTGCCTTCAGTAACTGTATCCCAGTGAGAGACCAATCCTTCAGTAACTGTCACCCAGTGAGAGGCAGTGCCTTCAGTAACTGTAACGCAGTGACACGGTGCCTTAAGTAACTGTATCCAAGTGAGGGACAGTGCCATCACTAACTAACCCAGGGAGAGACAGTGCCTTCAGTAACAGTAACCCAGTGAGAGACAGTGGCTTCGTAACTTATCCAGTGAGAGACAGTGCCTTCAGTAACTGTATCCCAGTGAATGACAATGCCTTCAATAACTTTAGCCCAGTGAGAGACAGTGCCTTCAGTAACTATAAGCCAGTGAGAGACAATGCCTTCAGTAACTGTAGCCTAGTGAGAGACAGTAACTTCAATAACTGCAGCCCAGTGAGAGACAGTGCCTTCAGTGACTGTAACCCAGTGAGAGACTGTGCCTTCAGTAACTGTAGCCCAGTGAGAGGCAGTGCCTTCAGTGACTGTTACCCAGTGAGAGACAGTGCCTTCAGTAACTGTAACCCAGTGAGAGTCAGTGCCTTCAGTAATGGTAACCCAGTGAGAGACAGTGCCTTCAGTAATGGTAACCCAGTGAGAGACAGCGCCTTATGTAACTGTAACTCAGTGAGGGACAGTGCCTTCAGTAACTGTATCCCAGTGACAGACAGTGCCTTCAGTAACTGTATCCCAGTGAGAGACAGTGTTTTCCATAACTGTAACCCAGCAAGAGTCAGTGCCTTCAGTAACTGTATCCCAGTGACAGACAGTGTTTTCCATAACTGTAACCCAGCAAGAGTCAGTGCCTTCAGTAACGCTAAACCAGTGAGAGACAGTGCCTTCATAACTAAACAGGTGAGGACAGTGCCTTCGGTAATTGTAACCCAGAAAAAGACAGTAACTTCAGTAACTGTATCCCAGTGAATGACAGTGCCTTCAGTAACTGTAAGCCAGTGAGAGACAGTGCCTTCAGTAACTGTAGCCCAGTGAGAGACAGTGCCTTCAGTAACTGTAAGCCAGTGAGAGACAGTGCCTTCAATAACTGTAACCCAGTGAGAGACAGTAACTTCAATAACTGCAGCCCAGTGAGAGACAGTGCCTTCAGTGACTGTAACCCAGTGAGAGACTGTGCCTTCAGTAACTGTAGCCCAGTGAGAGACAGTGCCTTCAGTAACTGTATCCCAGTGAATGACAGTGCCTTCAGTAACTGTAAGCCAGTGAGAGACAGTGCCTTCAATAACTGTAGCCCAGTGAGAGAAAGTGCCTTCAGTAATTATAACTAAGTGATGCACAGTGCCTTCAGTAACTGTAAGCCAGTGAGAGACAGTGCCATCAGTAACTGTAGCCCAGTGAGAGACAGTGTCTCAAGTAACTGTAACCCAGTTAGAGACAGCACGGTCAGTAACTGTATCCCAGTGAGAGACAGTGCCTGAAGTAAATGAATGCCAGTGAGAGACAGTGCGATCTGTAACTGTACCCTGTGGGACAGTGCCTTAAGAAACTGTATCCCAGTGAGAGACAGCACGATCAGTAGCTGTATCCCAGTGAGAGACGGTGCCTGAAGTAACTGTAACCCAGTGAGAGACCGTGCCCTCAGCAACGGTAACCCAGTGAGAGACAGTGCCTTACGTAACTGTAACTCAGTGAGGGACAGTGCGTTCAGTAACTGTATCCCAGTGAGAGACAGTGCCTTCACTAAATAACCCAGTGAGAGACAGTGCCTTCAGTAACAGTAACCCAGTGAGTGACAGTGGCTTTGTAACTAATCCAGTGAGAGACAGTGCCTTCAGTAACTGTATCCCAGCAAAAGTCAGTGCCTTCAGTAATGGTAACCCAGTGAGACAGTGCCTTCAGTAACTGTATCCCAGTGAGAGACCGAGCCTTCAGTAACTGTCGCCCAGTGAGAGGCAGTGCCTTCAGTAACTGTAACGCAGTGACACGCTGCCTTAAGTAACTGTATCCAAGTGAGGGACAGTGCCATTACTAACTAACCCAGGGAGAGACAGTGTCTTCAGTAACTATCCCAGTGAATGACATTGCCTTCAATAACTTTAGCCCAGTGAGAGACAGTGCCTTCAGTAACTGTAACCCAGTGAGAGACAGTAACTTCAATAACTGCAGCCCAGTGAGAGACAGTGCCTTCAGTGACTGTAACCCAGTGAGAGACAGTGCCTTCAGTAATGGTAACCCAGTGAGAGACAGTGCCTTCAGTAACTGTAAGCCAGTGAGAGACAGTGCCTTCAGTAACTGTAGCCCAGTGAAAGACACTGGCTTCAGTAACTGTAACCCAGTGAGAGTCAGCACCTTCGTAACTATAACCCATTGACAGACAGTGTCTTCAGTAACTGCAGCCCTGTGACAGACAGTGCCTTCAGTAACGTTGACCCAGAGAGAAACAGTGCCTTCAGTAACGTTAACCCAGTGAGAGACAGTGCCTTCAGTAACGTTAACCCAGTGAGAGACAGTGCCTTCAGTAACTGCAGCCCTGTGACAGACAGTACCTTCAGTAACGTTGACCCAGTGAGAGACAGTGCCTTCAGTAACATTAACCCAGTGAGAGACAGTGCCTTCAGTAACGTTAACCCAGTGAGAGACAGTGCCTTCAGTAACTGTAACCCAGTGAATGGCAGTGCCTTCAGTAACTGAAGCCCAGTGAAAGACAGTGCCTTCAGTAACTGAAGCCCAGTGAAAGACAGTGCCTTCAGTAACTGTAACCCAGTGAGAGACAGTGCCTTCAGTAACTGTAGCCCAGTGAAGGACACTGGCTTCAGTAACTGGAACCCAGTGAGAGTCAGCACCTTCGTAACTATAACCCATTGACAGACAGTGTCTTCAGTAACTGCAGCCCTGTGACAGACAGTGCCTTCAGTAACGTTGACCCAGTGAGAAACAGTGCCTTCAGTAACGTTAACCCAGTGAGAGACAGTGCCTTCAGTAACGTTAACCCAGTGAGAGACAGTGCCTTCAGTAACTGCAGCCCAGTGACAGACAGTGCCTTCAGTAACGTTGACCCAGTGAGAGACAGTGCCTTCAGTAACGTTAACCCAGTGAGAGACAGTGCCTTCAGTAACGTTAACCCAGTGAGAGACAGTGCCTTCAGTAACTGTAACCCAGTGAATGGCAGTGCCTTCAGTAACTGAAGCCCAGTGAAAGACAGTGCCTTCAGTAACTGAAGCCCAGTGAAAGACAGTGCGTTCAGTAACTGTAACCCAGTGAGAGACAGTGCCTTCAATAACTGAAGCCCAGTGAAAGACAGTGCCTTCAGTAACTGTAACCCAGTGAGAGACAGAGCCTTCAGTAACTGTAACCCAGTGAGAGACAGTGCCTTCAATAACTGTAGCCCAGTGAAAGACAGTGCCTTCAGTAACTGTAACCCAGTGAGAGACAGTGCCTTCGTAGCTAACCCAGTGAGAGAAAGTTCCTTCCGTGACGGTAACCCAGTGAGAGTCACTGCCTTCAGTAAATGTAGCCTAGTGAGAGACAGTACCTTCAGTAACTAACCCAGTGAGAGACAGTGCCTTCAGTAACTGTAACCCAGTGAGAGACAGTACCTTCGTAGGTAACCCAGTGAGAGAAAGTTCCTTCCGTGACTGTAACCCAGTGAGAGTCACTGCCTTCCGTAATTGTAACCCAGTGAGAGTCAGTGCCTTCAGTAAATGTAGCCTAGTGAGAGACAGTACCTTCAGTAACTAACCCAAGAAGAGACAGTGCCTTCAGTACATGTAGCCCAGTGACAGACAGTACCTTCAGTAACAAACCCAGTGAGAGACAGTGCCTTCAGTACATGTAGCCCAGTGACAGACAGTACCTTCAGTAACTAACCCGGTGAGAGACAGTGCCTTCAGTGACTGCATCCCAGTGAGAGAAAGTTCCTTCCATGACGGTATCCCAGTGAGAGTCACTGCCTTCTGTAATTGTAACCCAGTGACAGTCAGTGCCTTCAGTAACTGTGACCCAGTGACAGACAGTGCCTTCTGTAACTGTAACTCAGTGAGGGACAGTGGCTTCTCCAACTGTAACCCAGTGAGAGGCCGTGCCTTCAGTAACGGTAACCCAGTGCGATAGTAACTTTCGTAACTGTAACTAAGTGAGGCACAGTGCCTTCAGTAACTAACCCAGTGAGAGACAGTGCCTTCAGTAACTAACCCAGTGAGAGACAGTGCCTTCAGCAACTGAAGCCTAGTGAGAAACAGTACCTTCAGTTACTAACCCAGTGAGAGACAGTGCCTTCAGTAACTATATCCCAGTGAGAGACAGTGCCTTCAGTAACTATCCCAGTGAGAGTCAGTGCCTTCAGTAATGGTAACCCAGTGAGAGACAGCGCCTTATGTAACTGTAACTCAGTGAGGGACAGAGTTTTCAGTAACTGTATCCCAGTGAGAGACAGTGCCTTCACTAAATAACACAGTGAGAGGCAGTGCCTTCCGTAACTGTAACCCAGCAAAAGTCAGTGCCTTCAGTAATGGTAACCCAGTGAGACAGTGCCTTCAGTAACTGTATCCCAGTGAGAGACCGAGCCTTCAGTAACTGTCGCCCAGCGAGAGGCAGTGCCTTCAGTAACTGTAACGCAGTAATACGGTGCCTTAAGTAACTGTATCCAAGTGAGGGACAGTGCCATCACTAACTAACACAGTGAGAGACAGTGGCTTCAGTAACAGTAACCCAGTGAGAGACAGTGGCTTCGTAACTAATCCAGTGAGAGACAGTGCCTTCAGTAACTGTATCCCAGTGAATGACAGTGCCTTCAATAACTTTAGCCCAGTGAGAGACAGTGCCTTCAGTAACTGTAAGCCAGTGAGAGACAGTACCTTCAGTAACTGTAGCCTAGTGAGAGACAGTGCCTTCAGTAATGGTAACCCAGAGAGACAGTGCCTTCAGTAACTGTAGCCTAGTGAGAGACAGTAACTTCAATAACTGTAGCCCAGTGAGAGACAGTGCCTTAAGTCACTGTAGCCCAGTGAGAGACAGTGCCTTCAGTAATGGTAACCCAGTGAGAGACAGTGCCTTCAGTAATTATAACTAAGTGATGCACAGTGCCTTCAGTAACTGTATCCCAGTGAGAGACAGTGCCTTCAGTAACTGTAGCCCAGTGAGAGACAGTGCCTTCAGTAACATTAACCCAGTGAGAGACAGTGCCTTCAGTAACTGTAACCCAGTGAATGGCAGTGCCTTCAGTAACTGAAGCCCAGTGAAAGACAGTGCCTTCAGTAACTTTAACCCAGTGAGAGACAGTGCCTTCAATAACTGAAGCCCAGTGAAAGACAGTGCCTTCAGTAACTGCATCCCAGTGAGAGACAGTGCCTTCAGTAACTGTATCCCAGTGAGAGACAGTGCCTTCAGTAACTGTATCCCAGTGAGAGACAGTGCCTTCAGTAACTGCATCCCAGTGAGAGACAGTGCCTTAAGAACCTGTATCCCAGTGAGAGACAGCACGGTCAGTAACTGTATCCCAGTGAATGACAGTGCCTTCAATAACTTTAGCCCAGTGAGAGACAGTGCCTTCAGTAACTGTAAGCCAGTGAGAGACAGTACCTGCAGTAACTGTAGCCTAGTGAGAGACAGTGACTTCAGTAATGGTAACCCAGTGAGAGACAGTGCCTTCAGTAACTGTAGCCTAGTGAGTGACAGTAACTTCAATAACTGTAGCCCAGTGAGAGACAGTGCCTTCAGTGACTGTAACCCAATGAGAGACAGTGGCTCCAGTAACTGTAGCCCAGTGAGAGACAGTGCCTTCAGTGACTGTAACCCAGTGAGAGACAGTGCCTTAAGTAACTGTAGCCCAGTGAGAGACAGTGCCTTCAATAACTGTAGCCCAGTGAAAGACAGTGCCTTCAGTAACTGTAACCCAGTGAGAGACAGTGCCTTCGTAGCTAACCCAGTGAGAGAAAGTTCCTTCCGTGACGGTAACCCAGTGAGAGTCACTGCCTTCAGTAAATGTAGCCTAGTGAGAGACAGTACCTTCAGTAACTAACCCAGTGAGAGACAGTGCCTTCAGTAACTGTAACCCAGTGAGAGACAGTACCTTCGTAGCTAACCCAGTGAGAGAAAGTTCCTTCCGTGACTGTAACCCAGTGAGAGTCACTGCCTTCCGTAATTGTAACCCAGTGAGAGTCAGTGCCTTCAGTAAATGTAGCCTAGTGAGAGACAGTACCTTCAGTAACTAACCCAAGAAGAGACAGTGCCTTCAGTACATGTAGCCCAGTGACAGACAGTACCTTCAGTAACAAACCCAGTGAGAGACAGTGCCTTCAGTACATGTAGCCCAGTGACAGACAGTACCTTCAGTAACTAACCCGGTGAGAGACAGTGCCTTCAGTGACTGCATCCCAGTGAGAGAAAGTTCCTTCCATGACGGTATCCCAGTGAGAGTCACTGCCTTCTGTAATTGTAACCCAGTGACAGTCAGTGCCTTCAGTAACTGTGACCCAGTGACAGACAGTGCCTTCTGTAACTGTAACTCAGTGAGGGACAGTGGCTTCTCCAACTGTAACCCAGTGAGAGGCCGTGCCTTCAGTAACGGTAACCCAGTGCGATAGTAACTTTCGTAACTGTAACTAAGTGAGGCACAGTGCCTTCAGTAACTAACCCAGTGAGAGACAGTGCCTTCAGTAACTAACCCAGTGAGAGACAGTGCCTTCAGCAACTGAAGCCTAGTGAGAAACAGTACCTTTAGTTACTAACCCAGTGAGAGACAGTGCCTTCAGTAACTATATCCCAGTGAGAGACAGTGCCTTCAGTAACTATCCCAGTGAGAGTCAGTGCCTTCAGTAATGGTAACCCAGTGAGAGACAGCGCCTTATGTAACTGTAACTCAGTGAGGGACAGAGTTTTCAGTAACTGTATCCCAGTGAGAGACAGTGCCTTCACTAAATAACACAGTGAGAGACAGTGCCTTCCGTAACTGTAACCCAGCAAAAGTCAGTGCCTTCAGTAATGGTAACCCAGTGAGACAGTGCCTTCAGTAACTGTATCCCAGTGAGAGACCGAGCCTTCAGTAACTGTCGCCCAGCGAGAGGCAGTGCCTTCAGTAACTGTAACGCAGTAATACGGTGCCTTAAGTAACTGTATCCAAGTGAGGGACAGTGCCATCACTAACTAACACAGTGAGAGACAGTGGCTTCAGTAACAGTAACCCAGTGAGAGACAGTGGCTTCGTAACTAATCCAGTGAGAGACAGTGCCTTCAGTAACTGTATCCCAGTGAATGACAGTGCCTTCAATAACTTTAGCCCAGTGAGAGACAGTGCCTTCAGTAACTGTAAGCCAGTGAGAGACAGTACCTTCAGTAACTGTAGCCTAGTGAGAGACAGTGCCTTCAGTAATGGTAACCCAGAGAGACAGTGCCTTCAGTAACTGTAGCCTAGTGAGAGACAGTAACTTCAATAACTGTAGCCCAGTGAGAGACAGTGCCTTAAGTCACTGTAGCCCAGTGAGAGACAGTGCCTTCAGTAATGGTAACCCAGTGAGAGACAGTGCCTTCAGTAATTATAACTAAGTGATGCACAGTGCCTTCAGTAACTGTATCCCAGTGAGAGACAGTGCCTTCAGTAACTGTAGCCCAGTGAGAGACAGTGCCTTCAGTAACATTAACCCAGTGAGAGACAGTGCCTTCAGTAACTGTAACCCAGTGAATGGCAGTGCCTTCAGTAACTGAAGCCCAGTGAAAGACAGTGCCTTCAGTAACTTTAACCCAGTGAGAGACAGTGCCTTCAATAACTGAAGCCCAGTGAAAGACAGTGCCTTCAGTAACTGCATCCCAGTGAGAGACAGTGCCTTCAGTAACTGTTTCCCAGTGAGAGACAGTGCCTTCAGTAACTGTATCCCAGTGAGAGACAGTGCCTTCAGTAACTGCATCCCAGTGAGAGACAGTGCCTTAAGAACCTGTATCCCAGTGAGAGACAGCACGGTCAGTAACTGTATCCCAGTGAATGACAGTGCCTTCAATAACTTTAGCCCAGTGAGAGACAGTGCCTTCAGTAACTGTAAGCCAGTGAGAGACAGTACCTGCAGTAACTGTAGCCTAGTGAGAGACAGTGACTTCAGTAATGGTAACCCAGTGAGAGACAGTGCCTTCAGTAACTGTAGCCTAGTGAGTGACAGTAACTTCAATAACTGTAGCCCAGTGAGAGACAGTGCCTTCAGTGACTGTAACCCAATGAGAGACAGTGGCTCCAGTAACTGTAGCCCAGTGAGAGACAGTGCCTTCAGTGACTGTAACCCAGTGAGAGACAGTGCCTTAAGTAACTGTAGCCCAGTGAGAGACAGTGCCTTCAGTAATGGTAACCCAGTGAGAGACAGTGCATTCAGTAACTGTAACCCAGTGAGAGACAGTGCCTTCAGTAACTGTAACCCAGTGAGAGACAGTGCCTTCAGTAACTGTAGCCCAGTGAGAGACAGTGCCTTCAGTAACTCTAGCCCAGTGAGAGACAGTACCTTCGTAACTATAACCCATTGACAGACAGTGCCTTCAGTAAGTGTAGCTTAGTGAGAGCAATAGCTTCAAAAACTGTAGCCCAGTGAGAGACAGTGCCTTCGTAACTGTAGCCCAGTGAGAGACAGTGCCTTCAGTAACATTAACCCAGTGAGAGACAGTGCCTTCAGTAACTGTAACCCAGTGAATGGCAGTGCCTTCAGTAACTGAAGCCCAGTGAAAGACAGTGCCTTCAGTAACTTTAACCCAGTGAGAGACAGTGCCTTCAATAACTGAAGCCCAGTGAAAGACAGTGCCTTCAGTAACTGCATCCCAGTGAGAGACAGTGCCTTCAGTAACTGTATCCCAGTGAGAGACAGTGCCTTCAGTAACTGTATCCCAGTGAGAGACAGTGCCTTCAGTAACTGCATCCCAGTGATAGACAGAGCCTTAAGAACCTGTATCCCAGTGAGAGACAGCACGGTCAGTAACTGTATCCCAGTGAATGACAGTGCCTTCAATAACTTTAGCCCAGTGAGAGACAGTGCCTTCAGTAACTGTAAGCCAGTGAGAGACAGTACCTGCAGTAACTGTAGCCTAGTGAGAGACAGTGACTTCAGTAATGGTAACCCAGTGAGAGACAGTGCCTTCAGTAACTGTAGCCTAGTGAGTGACAGTAACTTCAATAACTGTAGCCCAGTGAGAGACAGTGCCTTCAGTGACTGTAACCCAATGAGAGACAGTGGCTCCAGTAACTGTAGCCCAGTGAGAGACAGTGCCTTCAGTGACTGTAACCCAGTGAGAGACAGTGCCTTAAGTAACTGTAGCCCAGTGAGAGACAGTGCCTTCAGTAATGGTAACCCAGTGAGAGACAGTGCATTCAGTAACTGTAACCCAGTGAGAGACAGTGCCTTCAGTAACTGTAACCCAGTGAGAGACAGTGCCTTCAGTAACTGTAGCCCAGTGAGAGACAGTGCCTTCAGTAACTCTAGCCCAGTGAGAGACAGTACCTTCGTAACTATAACCCATTGACAGACAGTGCCTTCAGTAAGTGTAGCTTAGTGAGAGCAATAGCTTCAAAAACTGTAGCCCAGTGAGAGACAGTGCCTTCGTAACTGTAGCCCAGTGAGAGACAGTGCCTTCAGTAACATTAACCCAGTGAGAGACAGTGCCTTCAGTAACTGTAACCCAGTGAATGGCAGTGCCTTCAGTAACTGAAGCCCAGTGAAAGACAGTGCCTTCAGTAACTTTAACCCAGTGAGAGACAGTGCCTTCAATAACTGAAGCCCAGTGAAAGACAGTGCCTTCAGTAACTGCATCCCAGTGAGAGACAGTGCCTTCAGTAACTGTATCCCAGTGAGAGACAGTGCCTTCAGTAACTGTATCCCAGTGAGAGACAGTGCCTTCAGTAACTGCATCCCAGTGAGAGACAGTGCCTTAAGAACCTGTATCCCAGTGAGAGACAGCACGGTCAGTAACTGTATCCCAGTGAATGACAGTGCCTTCAATAACTTTAGCCCAGTGAGAGACAGTGCCTTCAGTAACTGTAAGCCAGTGAGAGACAGTACCTGCAGTAACTGTAGCCTAGTGAGAGACAGTGACTTCAGTAATGGTAACCCAGTGAGAGACAGTGCCTTCAGTAACTGTAGCCTAGTGAGTGACAGTAACTTCAATAACTGTAGCCCAGTGAGAGACAGTGCCTTCAGTGACTGTAACCCAATGAGAGACAGTGGCTCCAGTAACTGTAGCCCAGTGAGAGACAGTGCCTTCAGTGACTGTAACCCAGTGAGAGACAGTGCCTTAAGTAACTGTAGCCCAGTGAGAGACAGTGCCTTCAGTAATGGTAACCCAGTGAGAGACAGTGCATTCAGTAACTGTAACCCAGTGAGAGACAGTGCCTTCAGTAACTGTAACCCAGTGAGAGACAGTGCCTTCAGTAACTGTAGCCCAGTGAGAGACAGTGCCTTCAGTAACTCTAGCCCAGTGAGAGACAGTACCTTCGTAACTATAACCCATTGACAGACAGTGCCTTCAGTAAGTGTAGCTTAGTGAGAGCAATAGCTTCAAAAACTGTAGCCCAGTGAGAGACAGTGCCTTCGTAACTGTAGCCCAGTGAGAGACAGTGCCTTCAGTAACTGTAGCCCAGTGAGAGACAGTACCTTCGTAACTATAACCCATTGACAGACAGTGCCTTCAGTAAGTGTAGCTTAGTGAGAGCAATAGCTTCAAAAACTGTAGCCCAGTGAGAGACAGTGCCTTCAGTAACTGTAACCCGGTGAGAGACAGTGCCTTCGTAGCTAACCCAGTGAGAGAAAGTTCCTTCAGTGACGGTAACCCAGTGAGAGTCACTGCCGTCTGTAATTGTAACCCAGTGAGAGTCAGTGCCATCAGCAACTGTGACCCAGTGACAGACAGTGCCTTCTGTAACTGTAACTCAGTGAGGGACAGTGGCTTCTCTAACTGTATCCCAGTGAGAGGCCGTGCCTTCAGTAAAGGTAACCCAGTGCGATAGTAACTTTCGTAACTGTAACTAAGTGAGGCACAGTGCCTTCAGTAACTAACACAGTGAGAGACAGTGCCTTCAGTAACTGAAGCCTAGTGAGAAACAGTACCTTCAGTTACTAACCCAGTGAGAGACAGTGCCTGAAGTAACTATATCCCAGTGAGAGACAGTGCCTTCAGTAACTATCCCAGTGAGAGTCAGTGCCTTCAGTAATGGTAACCCAGTGAGAGACAGTGCCTTATGTAACTGTAACTCAGTGAGGGACAGTGCCTTCAGTAACTATATCCCAGTGAGAGACAGTGTTTTCCATAACTGTAACCCAGCAAGAGTCAGTGCCTTCAGTAACGCTAAACCAGTGAGAGACAGTGCCTTCATAACTAACCAGGTGAGAGACAGTGCCTTCATAACTAACCAGGTGAGAGACAGTGCCTTTGGTAATTGTAACCCAGAGAAAGACAGTAACTTCAGTAACTGTATCCCAGTGAATGACCGTGCCTTCAGTAACTGTAAGCCAGTGAGAGACAGTGCCTTCAGTAACTGTAAGCCAGTGAAAGACAGTGCCACCAGTAACTGTAAGCCAGTGAGAGACAGTGCCTTCAGTAACTGAAGCCCAGTGAGAGACAGTGTCTCAAGTAACTGTAACCCAGTTAGAGACAGCACGGTCAGTAACTGTATCCCAGTGAGAGACAGTGCCTGAAGTAAATGAATGCCAGTGAGAGACAGTGCCTTCAGTAACTGTATCCCAGTGAGAGACAGCACGGTCAGTAACTGTATCCCAGTGAGAGACGGTGCCTGAAGTAACTGTATCCCAGTGAGAGACAGTGCCATTAGTAACAGTACCCAGTGAGACAGTGCCTTCAGCAACTGTAACCCAGTGAGAGACAGTGCCCTCAGCAACGGTAACCCAGTGAGAGACAGTGCCTTACGTAACTGTAACTCAGTGAGGGACAGTGCGTTCAGTAACTGTATCCCAGTGAGAGACATTGCCTTCACTAAATAACACAGTGAGAGACAGTGCCTTCCGTAACTGTAACCCAGCAAAAGTCAGTGCCTTCAGTAATGGTAACCCAGTGAGACAGTGCCTTCAGTAACTGTATCCCAGTGAGAGACCGAGCCTTCAGTAACTGTCGCCCAGTGAGAGGCAGTGCTTTCAGTAACTGTAACGCAGTGATACGGTGCCTTAAGTAACTGTATCCAAGTGAGGGACAGTGCCATCACTAACTAACCCAGTGAGAGACAGTGCCTTCAGCAACAGTAACCCAGTGAGAGACAGTGGCTTCGTAACTAATCCAGTGAGAGACAGTGCCTTCAGTAACTGTATCCCAGTGAATGACAGTGCCTTCAATAACTTTAGCCCAGTGAGAGACAGTACCTTCAGTAACTGTAGCCTAGTGAGAGACAGTGCCTTCAGTAATGGTAACCCAGTGAGAGACAGTGCCTTCAGTGACTGTAACCCAGTGAGAGACAGTGCCTTCAGTGACTGTAACCCAGTGAGAGACAGCGCCTTAAGTAACTGTAGCCCAGTGAGAGACCGAGCCTTCAGTAACTGTAGCCTAGTGAGAGACAGTGCCTTCAGTAATGGTAACCCAGTGAGAGACAGTGCCTTCAGTGACTGTAACCCAGTGAGAGACAGTGCCTTCAGTGACTGTAACCCAGTGAGAGACAGCGCCTTAAGTAACTGTAGCCCAGTGAGAGACAGTGCCTTCAGTAATGGTAACCCAGTGAGAGACAGTGCCTTCAGTAACTGTAACCCAGTGAGAGACAGTGCCTTCAGTGACTGTAACCCAATGAGAGACAGTGCCTTAAGTAACTGTAGCCCAGTGAGAGACAGTGCCTTCAGTGACTGTAACCCCGTGAGAGACAGTGCCTTCAGTGACTGTAACCCAGTGAGAGACAGCGCCTTAAGTAACTGTAGCCCAGTGAGAGACAGTGCCTTCAGTAATGGTAACCCAGTGAGAGACAGTGCCTTCAGTAACTGTAACCCAGTGAGAGACAGTGCCTTCAGTGACTGTAACCCAGTGAGAGACAGTGCCTTAAGTAACTGTAGCCCAGTCAGAGACAGTGCCTTCAGTAACTGTAACCCAGTGAGAGTCAGCACCTTCGTAACGATAACCCATTGACAGACAGTGCCTTCAGTAACTGCAGCCCTGTGACAGACAGTGACATCAGTAACAGTATGCCAGTGAGACAGTGCCTTCAGTAACTGTAGCCGAGTGAGAGACAGTGTCTTCAGTAACTGTAGCCGAGTGAGAGACAGTGCCTTCAGTATATGTAACCCAGTGAAAGACAGAGCCTTCAGTAACGTTGACCCAGTGAGAGACAGTGCCTTCAGTAACTGTAGCCCAGTGAGAGACAGTGCCTTCAGTAACGTTAACCCAGTGAGAGACAGTGCCTTCAGTAACTGTAGCCCAGTGAGAGACAGTGCCTTCAGTAACGTTAACCCTTCAGTAACTGTTACCCAGTGAATGGCAGTGCCTTCAGTAACTGAAGCCCAGTGAAAGACAGTGCCTTCAGTAACTGTAACCCAGTGAGAGCCAGTGCCTTCAATAACTGAAGCCCAGTGAAAGACAGTGCCTTCAGTAACTGTAACCCAGTGAGAGACAGTGCCTTCAATAACTGAAGCACAATGAAAGACAGTGCCTTCAGTAACTGTAACCCAGTGAGAGACAGTGCCTTCAATAACTGAAGCCCAGTGAAAGACAGTGCCTTCAGTAACTGTAACCCAGTGAGAGACAGTGCCTTCAATAACTGAAGCCTAGTGAAAGACAGTGCCTTCAGTAACTGTAACCCAGTGAGAGACAGTGCCTTCAATAACTGAAGCCCAGTGAAAGACAGTGCCTTCAGTAACTGTAACCCAGTGAGAGACAGAGCCTTCAGTAACTGTAACCCAGTGAGAGACAGTGCCTTCGTAGCTAACCCAGTGAGAGAAAGTTCCTTCCGTGACGGTAACCCAGTGAGAGTCATTGCCTTCAGTAAATGTAGCCTGGTGAGAGACTGTACCTTCAGATACTAACCCAGTGAGAGACAGTGCCTTCAGTAACTGTAACCCAGTGAGAGACAGTGCCTTCGTAGCTAACCCAGTGAGAGAAAGTTCCTTCCGTGACGGTGACCCAGTGAGAGTCACTGCCTTCTGTATTTGTAACCCAGTGAGAGTCAGTGCCTTCAGTAAATGTAGCCTAGTGAGAGACAGTACCTTCAGTAACTAACCCAAGAAGAGACAGTGCCTTCAGTACATGTAGCCCAGTGACAGACAGTACCTTCAGTAACTAACCCAGTGAGAGACAGTGCCTTCAGTAACTAACCCGGTGAGAGACAGTGCCTTCAGTGACTGCATCCCAGTGAGAGAAAGTTCCTTCCATGACGGTATCCCAGTGAGAGTCACTGCCTTCTGTAATTGTAACCCAGTGACAGTCAGTGCCTTCAGTAACTGTGACCCAGTGACAGACAGTGCCTTCTGTAACTGTAACTCAGTGAGGGACAGTGGCTTCTCTAACTGTAACCCAGTGAGAGACAGTGCCTTCAGTACATGTAGCCCAGTGACAGACAGTACCTTCAGTAACTAACCCAGTGAGAGACAGTACCTTCAGTACATGTAGCCCAGTGACAGACAGTACCTTCAGTAACTAACCCAGTGAGAGACAGTACCTTCAGTACATGTTGCCTAGTGAGAGACAGTGCCTTCAGTAACTGTAACCCAGTGAGAGACAGTGCCTTCGTAGCTAACCCAGTGAGAGAAAGTTCCTTCCGTGACGGTAACCCAGTGAGAGTCATTGCCTTCAGTAAATGTAGCCTGGTGAGAGACTGTACCTTCAGATACTAACCCAGTGAGAGACAGTGCCTTCAGTGACTGCATCCCAGTGAGAGAAAGTTCCTTCCATGACGGTATCCCAGTGAGAGTCACTGCCTTCTGTAATTGTAACCCAGTGACAGTCAGTGCCTTCAGTAACTGTGACCCAGTGACCGACAGTGCCTTCTGTAACTGTAACTCAGTGAGGGACAGTGGCTTCTCTAACTGTAACCCAGTGAGAGGCCGTGCCTTCAGTAACTGTAACCCAGTGAGAGACAGTGCCTTCAATAACTGAAGCCCAGTGAGAGACAGAGCCTTCAGTAACTGTTACCCAGTGAGAGACAGTGCCTTCGTAGCTAACCCAGTGAGAGAAAGTTCCTTCTGTGACGGTAACCCAGTGAGAGTCATTGCCTTCAGTAAATGTAGCCTAGTGAGAGACAGTACCTTCAGTAACTGTAACCCAGTGAGAGACAGTGCCTTCAATAATGGTAACCCAGTGAGAGACAGTGCCTTCAGTAACTGTAACCCAGTGAGAGACAGTGCCTTCAGTAAATGTAGCCCAGTGAAAGACATTGGCTTCAGTAACTGTAACCCAGTGAGAGTCAGCACCTTCGTAACTATAACCCATTGACAGACAGTGCCTTCAGTAACTGCAGCCCTGTGACAGACAGTGACATCAGTAACAGTATGCCAGTGAGACAGTGCCTTCAGTAACTGTAACCCAGTGAGAAACAGTGCCTTCAATAACTGTAACCCAGTGAAAGAAAGTGCCTTCAGTAACTGTAACCCAGTGAGAGACAGTGCCTTCAATAACTGAAGCCCAGGGAAAGACAGTGCCTTCAGTAACTCTAACCCAGTGAGAGACAGTGCCTTCAGTAACCGTAACCCAGTGTGAGACAGTGCGTTCAGTAACTGTAACCCAGTGAGAGACAGTGCCTTCAATAACTGTAACCCAGTGAGAGACAGTGCCTTCGCAGCTAACCCAGTGAGAGAATGTTCCTTCCGTGACGGTAACCCAGTGAGAGTCATTGCCTTCAGTAAATGTAGCCTAGTGAGAGACAGTACCTTCAGTAACTAACCCAGTGAGAGACAGTGCCTTCAGGAACTGTAACCCAGTGAGAGACAGTGCCTTCGTAGCTAACCCAGTGAGAGAAAGTTCCTTCCGTGACGGTAACCCAGTGAGAGTCACTGCCTTCTGTAATTGTAACCCAGTGAGAGTCAGTGCCCTCTGTAATTGTAACCCAGTGAGAGTCAGTGCCTTCAGTAAATGTAGCCTAGTGAGAGACAGTACCTTCAGTAACTAACCCAAGAAGAGACAGTGCCTTCAGTACATGTAGCCCAGTGACAGACAGTACCTTCAGTAACTAACCCAGTGAGAGACAGTGCCTTCAGTAACTAACCCGGTGAGAGACAGTGCCTTCAGTAACTGAAGCCTAGTGAGAAACAGTACCTTCAGTTACAAACCAATTGAGACAGTGCCTTCAGTAACTATATCCCAGTGAGAGACAGTGCCTTCAGTAACTATCCCAGTGAGAGTCAGTGCCTTCAGTAATGGTAACCCAGTGTGAGACAGAGCCTTATATAACTGTAACTCAGTGAGGGACAGCGCCTTCAGTAACTGTAACCCAGTGAGAGACAGTGCCTTCAATAACTGAAGCCCAGTGAAAGACAGTGCCTTCGTAGCTAACCCAGTGAGAGAATGTTCCTTCCGTGACGGTAACCCAGTGAGAGTCATTGCCTTCAGTAAATGTAGCCTAGTGAGAGACAGTGCCTTCAGTGACTGCATCCCAGTGAGAGAAAGTTCCTTCCATGACGGTATCCCAGTGAGAGTCACTGCCTTCTGTAATTGTAACCCAGTGACAGTCAGTGCCTTCAGTAACTGTGACCCAGTGACCGACAGTGCCTTCTTTAACTGTAACTCAGTGAGGGACAGTGGCTTCTCTAACTGTAACCCAGTGAGAGGCCGTGCCTTCAGTAACGGTAACCCAGTGCTATAGTGACTTTCGTAACTGTAACTAAGTGAGGCACAGTGCCTTCAGTAACTAACCCAGTGAGAGACAGTGCCTTCAGTAACTAACCCAGTGAGAGACAGTGCCTTCAGTAACTGAAGCCTAGTGAGAAACAGTACCTTCAGTTACTAACCCAGTGAGACAGTGCCTTCAGTAACTATATCCCAGTGAGAGACAGTGCCTTCAGTAACTATCCCAGTGAGAGTCAGTGCCTTCAGTAATGGTAACCCAGTGTGAGACAGAGCCTTATATAACTGTAACTCAGTGAGGGACAGTGCCTTCAGTAACTGTATCCCAGTGAGAGACAGTGTTTTCCATAACTGTAACCCAGCAAGAGTCAGTGCCTTCAGTAACGCTAAACCAGTGAGAGACAGTGCCTTCATAACTAACCAGGTGAGAGACAGTGCCTTCGGTAATTGTAACCCAGAGAAAGACAGTAACTTCAGTAACTGTATCCCAGTGAATGACAGTGCCTTCAGTAACCGTAAGCCAGTGAAAGACAGTGCCTCCAGTAACTGTAAGCCAGTGAGAGACAGTGCCTTCAGGAGCTGTAGCCCAGTGAGAGACAGTGTCTCAAGTAACTGTAACCCAGTTAGAGACAGCATCGTCAGTAACTGTATCCCAGTGAGAGACAGTGCCTGAAGTAAATGAATGCCAGTGAGAGACAGTGCCTTCTGTAACTGCATCCCAGTGAGAGACAGTGCCTGAAGAACCTGTATCCCAGTGAGAGACAGTGCCTTCAGTAACTGTATCCCAGTGAGAGACAGTGCCTTCAGTAACTGCATCCCAGTGAGAGACAGTGACTTCAGTAACTGTATCCCAGTGAGAGACAGTGCCATTAGTAACAGTACCCAGTGAGACAGTGCCTTCAGTAACTGTAACCCAGTGAGAGACAGTGCCCTCAGCAACGGTAACCCAGTGAGAGACAGTGCCTTACGTAACTGTAACTCAGTGAGGGACAGTGCGTTCAGTAACTGTATCCCAGTGAGAGACAGTGCCTTCACTAAATAACACAGTGAGAAACAGTGCCTTCCGTAACTGTAACCCAGCAAAAGTCAGTGCCTTCAGTAATGGTAACCCAGTGAGACAGTGCCTTCAGTAACTGTATCCCAGTGAGAGACCGAGCCTTCAGTAACTGTCGCCCAGTGAGAGGCAGTGCCTTCAGTAACTGTAACGCAATGATACGGTGCCTTAAGTAACTGTATCCAAGTGAGGGACAGTGCCATCACTAACTAACCCAGTGAGAGACAGTGCCTTCAGCAACAGTAACCCAGTGAGAGACAGTGGCTTCGTAACTAATCCAGTGAGAGACAGTGCCTTCAGTAACTGTATCCCAGTGAATGACAGTGCCTTCAATAACTTTAGCCCAGTGAGAGACAGTGCCTTCAGTAACTGTAACCCAGTGAAGACAGTACCTTCAGTAACTGTAGCCTAGTGAGAGACAGTGACTTCAGTAATGGTAACCCAGTGAGAGACAGTGCCTTCAGTAACTGTAACCCAGTGAGAGACAGTCCCTTCAGTATCTGTAACCCAGTGAGAGACAGTGCCTTCAGTAACTGTAGCCCAGTGAGAGACAGTGCCTTCAGTAACTGTAGCCCAGTGAGAGACAGTGCCTTCAGCAGCTGTAGCCCAGTGAGAGACAGTGCCTTCAGTAACTGTAACCTAGTGAGAGTCAGCACCTTCGTAACTATAACCCATTGACAGACAATGCCTTCAGTAACTGTAGCCCAGTAAATTACAGTGCCTTCATTAACAGTATGCCAGTGAGACAGTGCCTTTAGTAATTGAAGCCCTGTGACAGACAGTGTCTTCAGTAACTGTAGTCGAGTGAGAGACAGTGACTTCAGTATATGTAACCCAGTGAGAGACAGTGCCTTATGTAACTGTAACTCAGTGAGGGACAGTGCCTTCAGTAACTATATCCCAGTGAGAGACAGTGTTTTCCATAACTGTAACCCAGCAAGAGTCAGTGCCTTCAGTAACTGTATCCAAGTGAATGACAGTGCCTTCAATAACTTTAGCCCAGTGAGAGCCAGTGCCTTCAGTAACTGTAAGCCAGTGAAAGACAGTGCCTCCAGTAACTGTAAGCCAGTGAGAGACAGTGCCTTCAGTAACTGAAGCCCAGTGAGAGACAGCACGGTCAGTAACTGTATCCCAGTGAGAGACGGTGCCTGAAGTAACTGTATCCCAGTGAGAGACAGTGCCGTTAGTAACAGTACCCAGTGAGACAGTGCCTTCAGTAACTGTAGCCGAGTGAGAGACAGTGCCTTCGGTATATGTAACCCAGTGAGAGACAGTGCCTTCAGTAACTGTAACCCAGTGAGAGACAGTGCCTTCAGTAAGTGTAGCTTAGTGAGAGCAATAGCTTCAAAAACTGTAGCCCAGTGAGAGCCAGTGCCTTCAGTGACTGTAACCCAGTGAGAGACAGTGCCTTCAGTAACTTAATCCCAGTGAGAGACAGTGCCTTCAGTAACTGTATCCCAGTGAGAGACAGTACCTTCGTAACTATTACCCATTGACAGACAGTGCCTTCAGTAACTGAAGCCCAGTGAAAGACAGTGCCTTCAGTAACTTTAACCCAGTGAGAGACAGTGCCTTCAATAACTGAAGCCCAGTGAAAGACAGTGCCTTCAGTAACTGCATCCCAGTGAGAGACAGTGCCTTCAGTAACTGTATCCCAGTGAGAGACAGTGCCTTCAGTAACTGTATCCCAGTGAGAGACAGTGCCTTCAGTAACTGCATCCCAGTGAGAGACAGTGCCTTAAGAACCTGTATCCCAGTGAGAGACAGCACGGTCAGTAACTGTATCCCAGTGAATGACAGTGACTTCAATAACTTTAGCCCAGTGAGAGACAGTGCCTTCAGTAACTGTAAGCCAGTGAGAGACAGTACCTTCAGTAACTGTAGCCTAGTGAGAGACAGTGACTTCAATAACTGTAGCCCAGTGAGAGACAGTGCCTTCAGTGACTGTAACCCAATGAGAGACAGTGGCTCCAGTAACTGTAGCCCAGTGAGAGACAGTGCCTTCAGTGACTGTAACCCAGTGAGAGACAGTGCCTTAAGTAACTGTAGCCCAGTGAGAGACAGTGCCTTCAGTAATGGTAACCCAGTGAGAGACAGTGCATTCAGTAACTGTAACCCAGTGAGAGACAGTGCCTTCAGTAACTGTAACCCAGTGAGAGACAGTGCCTTCAGTAACTGTAGCCCAGTGAGAGACAGTGCCTTCAGTAACTCTAGCCCAGTGAGAGACAGTACCTTCGTAACTATAACCCATTGACAGACAGTGCCTTCAGTAAGTGTAGCTTAGTGAGAGCAATAGCTTCAAAAACTGTAGCCCAGTGAGAGACAGTGCCTTCGTAACTGTAGCCCAGTGAGAGACAGTGCCTTCAGTAACTGTAGCCCAGTGAGAGACAGTACCTTCGTAACTATAACCCATTGACAGACAGTGCCTTCAGTAAGTGTAGCTTAGTGAGAGCAATAGCTTCAAAAACTGTAGCCCAGTGAGAGACAGTGCCTTCAGTAACTGTAACCCGGTGAGAGACAGTGCCTTCGTAGCTAACCCAGTGAGAGAAAGTTCCTTCAGTGACGGTAACCCAGTGAGAGTCACTGCCGTCGGTAATTGTAACCCAGTGAGAGTCAGTGCCATCAGTAACTGTGACCCAGTGACAGACAGTGCCTTCTGTAACTGTAACTCAGTGAGGGACAGTGGCTTCTCTAACTGTATCCCAGTGAGAGGCCGTGCCTTCAGTAAAGGTAACCCAGTGCGATAGTAACTTTCGTAACTGTAACTAAGTGAGGCACAGTGCCTTCAGTAACTAACACAGTGAGAGACAGTGCCTTCAGTAACTGAAGCCTAGTGAGAAACAGTACCTTCAGTTACTAACCCAGTGAGAGACAGTGCCTGAAGTAACTATATCCCAGTGAGAGACAGTGCCTTCAGTAACTATCCCAGTGAGAGTCAGTGCCTTCAGTAATGGTAACCCAGTGAGAGACAGTGCCTTATGTAACTGTAACTCAGTGAGGGACAGTGCCTTCAGTAACTATATCCCAGTGAGAGACAGTGTTTTCCATAACTGTAACCCAGCAAGAGTCAGTGCCTTCAGTAACGCTAAACCAGTGAGAGACAGTGCCTTCATAACTAACCAGGTGAGAGACAGTGCCTTCATAACTAACCAGGTGAGAGACAGTGCCTTTGGTAATTGTAACCCAGAGAAAGACAGTAACTTCAGTAACTGTATCCCAGTGAATGACCGTGCCTTCAGTAACTGTAAGCCAGTGAGAGACAGTGCCTTCAGTAACTGTAAGCCAGTGAAAGACAGTGCCACCAGTAACTGTAAGCCAGTGAGAGACAGTGCCTTCAGTAACTGAAGCCCAGTGAGAGACAGTGTCTCAAGTAACTGTAACCCAGTTAGAGACAGCACGGTCAGTAACTGTATCCCAGTGAGAGACAGTGCCTGAAGTAAATGAATGCCAGTGAGAGACAGTGCCTTCAGTAACTGTATCCCAGTGAGAGACAGCACGGTCAGTAACTGTATCCCAGTGAGAGACGGTGCCTGAAGTAACTGTATCCCAGTGAGAGACAGTGCCATTAGTAACAGTACCCAGTGAGACAGTGCCTTCAGCAACTGTAACCCAGTGAGAGACAGTGCCCTCAGCAACGGTAACCCAGTGAGAGACAGTGCCTTACGTAACTGTAACTCAGTGAGGGACAGTGCATTCAGTAACTGTATCCCAGTGAGAGACATTGCCTTCACTAAATAACACAGTGAGAGACAGTGCCTTCCGTAACTGTAACCCAGCAAAAGTCAGTGCCTTCAGTAATGGTAACCCAGTGAGACAGTGCCTTCAGTAACTGTATCCCAGTGAGAGACCGAGCCTTCAGTAACTGTCGCCCAGTGAGAGGCAGTGCTTTCAGTAACTGTAACGCAGTGATACGGTGCCTTAAGTAACTGTATCCAAGTGAGGGACAGTGCCATCACTAACTAACCCAGTGAGAGACAGTGCCTTCAGCAACAGTAACCCAGTGAGAGACAGTGGCTTCGTAACTAATCCAGTGAGAGACAGTGCCTTCAGTAACTGTATCCCAGTGAATGACAGTGCCTTCAATAACTTTAGCCCAGTGAGAGACAGTACCTTCAGTAACTGTAGCCTAGTGAGAGACAGTGCCTTCAGTAATGGTAACCCAGTGAGAGACAGTGCCTTCAGTGACTGTAACCCAGTGAGAGACAGTGCCTTCAGTGACTGTAACCCAGTGAGAGACAGCGCCTTAAGTAACTGTAGCCCAGTGAGAGACCGAGCCTTCAGTAACTGTAGCCTAGTGAGAGACAGTGCCTTCAGTAATGGTAACCCAGTGAGAGAAAGTGCCTTCAGTGACTGTAACCCAGTGAGAGACAGTGCCTTCAGTGACTGTAACCCAGTGAGAGACAGCGCCTTAAGTAACTGTAGCCCAGTGAGAGACAGTGCCTTCAGTAATGGTAACCCAGTGAGAGACAGTGCCTTCAGTAACTGTAACCCAGTGAGAGACAGTGCCTTCAGTGACTGTAACCCAATGAGAGACAGTGCCTTAAGTAACTGTAGCCCAGTGAGAGACAGTGCCTTCAGTGACTGTAACCCCGTGAGAGACAGTGCCTTCAGTGACTGTAACCCAGTGAGAGACAGCGCCTTAAGTAACTGTAGCCCAGTGAGAGACAGTGCCTTCAGTAATGGTAACCCAGTGAGAGACAGTGCCTTCAGTAACTGTAACCCAGTGAGAGACAGTGCCTTCAGTGACTGTAACCCAGTGAGAGACAGTGCCTTAAGTAACTGTAGCCCAGTCAGAGACAGTGCCTTCAGTAACTGTAACCCAGTGAGAGTCAGCACCTTCGTAACGATAACCCATTGACAGACAGTGCCTTCAGTAACTGCAGCCCTGTGACAGACAGTGACATCAGTAACAGTATGCCAGTGAGACAGTGCCTTCAGTAACTGTAGCCGAGTGAGAGACAGTGTCTTCAGTAACTGTAGCCGAGTGAGAGACAGTGCCTTCAGTATATGTAACCCAGTGAAAGACAGAGCCTTCAGTAACGTTGACCCAGTGAGAGACAGTGCCTTCAGTAACTGTAGCCCAGTGAGAGACAGTGCCTTCAGTAACGTTAACCCAGTGAGAGACAGTGCCTTCAGTAACTGTAGCCCAGTGAGAGACAGTGCCTTCAGTAACGTTAACCCTTCAGTAACTGTTACCCAGTGAATGGCAGTGCCTTCAGTAACTGAAGCCCAGTGAAAGACAGTGCCTTCAGTAACTGTAACCCAGTGAGAGCCAGTGCCTTCAATAACTGAAGCCCAGTGAAAGACAGTGCCTTCAGTAACTGTAACCCAGTGAGAGACAGTGCCTTCAATAACTGAAGCACAATGAAAGACAGTGCCTTCAGTAACTGTAACCCAGTGAGAGACAGTGCCTTCAATAACTGAAGCCCAGTGAAAGACAGTGCCTTCAGTAACTGTAACCCAGTGAGAGACAGTGCCTTCAATAACTGAAGCCTAGTGAAAGACAGTGCCTTCAGTAACTGTAACCCAGTGAGAGACAGTGCCTTCAATAACTGAAGCCCAGTGAAAGACAGTGCCTTCAGTAACTGTAACCCAGTGAGAGACAGAGCCTTCAGTAACTGTAACCCAGTGAGAGACAGTGCCTTCGTAGCTAACCCAGTGAGAGAAAGTTCCTTCCGTGACGGTAACCCAGTGAGAGTCATTGCCTTCAGTAAATGTAGCCTGGTGAGAGACTGTACCTTCAGATACTAACCCAGTGAGAGACAGTGCCTTCAGTAACTGTAACCCAGTGAGAGACAGTGCCTTCGTAGCTAACCCAGTGAGAGAAAGTTCCTTCCGTGACGGTGACCCAGTGAGAGTCACTGCCTTCTGTATTTGTAACCCAGTGAGAGTCAGTGCCTTCAGTAAATGTAGCCTAGTGAGAGACAGTACCTTCAGTAACTAACCCAAGAAGAGACAGTGCCTTCAGTACATGTAGCCCAGTGACAGACAGTACCTTCAGTAACTAACCCAGTGAGAGACAGTGCCTTCAGTAACTAACCCGGTGAGAGACAGTGCCTTCAGTGACTGCATCCCAGTGAGAGAAAGTTCCTTCCATGACGGTATCCCAGTGAGAGTCACTGCCTTCTGTAATTGTAACCCAGTGACAGTCAGTGCCTTCAGTAACTGTGACCCAGTGACAGACAGTGCCTTCTGTAACTGTAACTCAGTGAGGGACAGTGGCTTCTCTAACTGTAACCCAGTGAGAGACAGTGCCTTCAGTACATGTAGCCCAGTGACAGACAGTACCTTCAGTAACTAACCCAGTGAGAGACAGTACCTTCAGTACATGTAGCCCAGTGACAGACAGTACCTTCAGTAACTAACCCAGTGAGAGACAGTACCTTCAGTACATGTTGCCTAGTGAGAGACAGTGCCTTCAGTAACTGTAACCCAGTGAGAGACAGTGCCTTCGTAGCTAACCCAGTGAGAGAAAGTTCCTTCCGTGACGGTAACCCAGTGAGAGTCATTGCCTTCAGTAAATGTAGCCTGGTGAGAGACTGTACCTTCAGATACTAACCCAGTGAGAGACAGTGCCTTCAGTGACTGCATCCCAGTGAGAGAAAGTTCCTTCCATGACGGTATCCCAGTGAGAGTCACTGCCTTCTGTAATTGTAACCCAGTGACAGTCAGTGCCTTCAGTAACTGTGACCCAGTGACCGACAGTGCCTTCTGTAACTGTAACTCAGTGAGGGACAGTGGCTTCTCTAACTGTAACCCAGTGAGAGGCCGTGCCTTCAGTAACTGTAACCCAGTGAGAGACAGTGCCTTCAATAACTGAAGCCCAGTGAGAGACAGAGCCTTCAGTAACTGTTACCCAGTGAGAGACAGTGCCTTCGTAGCTAACCCAGTGAGAGAAAGTTCCTTCTGTGACGGTAACCCAGTGAGAGTCATTGCCTTCAGTAAATGTAGCCTAGTGAGAGACAGTACCTTCAGTAACTGTAACCCAGTGAGAGACAGTGCCTTCAATAATGGTAACCCAGTGAGAGACAGTGCCTTCAGTAACTGTAACCCAGTGAGAGACAGTGCCTTCAGTAAATGTAGCCCAGTGAAAGACATTGGCTTCAGTAACTGTAACCCAGTGAGAGTCAGCACCTTCGTAACTATAACCCATTGACAGACAGTGCCTTCAGTAACTGCAGCCCTGTGACAGACAGTGACATCAGTAACAGTATGCCAGTGAGACAGTGCCTTCAGTAACTGTAACCCAGTGAGAAACAGTGCCTTCAATAACTGTAACCCAGTGAAAGAAAGTGCCTTCAGTAACTGTAACCCAGTGAGAGACAGTGCCTTCAATAACTGAAGCCCAGGGAAAGACAGTGCCTTCAGTAACTCTAACCCAGTGAGAGACAGTGCCTTCAGTAACCGTAACCCAGTGTGAGACAGTGCGTTCAGTAACTGTAACCCAGTGAGAGACAGTGCCTTCAATAACTGTAACCCAGTGAGAGACAGTGCCTTCGCAGCTAACCCAGTGAGAGAATGTTCCTTCCGTGACGGTAACCCAGTGAGAGTCATTGCCTTCAGTAAATGTAGCCTAGTGAGAGACAGTACCTTCAGTAACTAACCCAGTGAGAGACAGTGCCTTCAGGAACTGTAACCCAGTGAGAGACAGTGCCTTCGTAGCTAACCCAGTGAGAGAAAGTTCCTTCCGTGACGGTAACCCAGTGAGAGTCACTGCCTTCTGTAATTGTAACCCAGTGAGAGTCAGTGCCCTCTGTAATTGTAACCCAGTGAGAGTCAGTGCCTTCAGTAAATGTAGCCTAGTGAGAGACAGTACCTTCAGTAACTAACCCAAGAAGAGACAGTGCCTTCAGTACATGTAGCCCAGTGACAGACAGTACCTTCAGTAACTAACCCAGTGAGAGACAGTGCCTTCAGTAACTAACCCGGTGAGAGACAGTGCCTTCAGTAACTGAAGCCTAGTGAGAAACAGTACCTTCAGTTACAAACCAATTGAGACAGTGCCTTCAGTAACTATATCCCAGTGAGAGACAGTGCCTTCAGTAACTATCCCAGTGAGAGTCAGTGCCTTCAGTAATGGTAACCCAGTGTGAGACAGAGCCTTATATAACTGTAACTCAGTGAGGGACAGCGCCTTCAGTAACTGTAACCCAGTGAGAGACAGTGCCTTCAATAACTGAAGCCCAGTGAAAGACAGTGCCTTCGTAGCTAACCCAGTGAGAGAATGTTCCTTCCGTGACGGTAACCCAGTGAGAGTCATTGCCTTCAGTAAATGTAGCCTAGTGAGAGACAGTGCCTTCAGTGACTGCATCCCAGTGAGAGAAAGTTCCTTCCATGACGGTATCCCAGTGAGAGTCACTGCCTTCTGTAATTGTAACCCAGTGACAGTCAGTGCCTTCAGTAACTGTGACCCAGTGACCGACAGTGCCTTCTTTAACTGTAACTCAGTGAGGGACAGTGGCTTCTCTAACTGTAACCCAGTGAGAGGCCGTGCCTTCAGTAACGGTAACCCAGTGCTATAGTGACTTTCGTAACTGTAACTAAGTGAGGCACAGTGCCTTCAGTAACTAACCCAGTGAGAGACAGTGCCTTCAGTAACTAACCCAGTGAGAGACAGTGCCTTCAGTAACTGAAGCCTAGTGAGAAACAGTACCTTCAGTTACTAACCCAGTGAGACAGTGCCTTCAGTAACTATATCCCAGTGAGAGACAGTGCCTTCAGTAACTATCCCAGTGAGAGTCAGTGCCTTCAGTAATGGTAACCCAGTGTGAGACAGAGCCTTATATAACTGTAACTCAGTGAGGGACAGTGCCTTCAGTAACTGTATCCCAGTGAGAGACAGTGTTTTCCATAACTGTAACCCAGCAAGAGTCAGTGCCTTCAGTAACGCTAAACCAGTGAGAGACAGTGCCTTCATAACTAACCAGGTGAGAGACAGTGCCTTCGGTAATTGTAACCCAGAGAAAGACAGTAACTTCAGTAACTGTATCCCAGTGAATGACAGTGCCTTCAGTAACCGTAAGCCAGTGAAAGACAGTGCCTCCAGTAACTGTAAGCCAGTGAGAGACAGTGCCTTCAGGAGCTGTAGCCCAGTGAGAGACAGTGTCTCAAGTAACTGTAACCCAGTTAGAGACAGCATCGTCAGTAACTGTATCCCAGTGAGAGACAGTGCCTGAAGTAAATGAATGCCAGTGAGAGACAGTGCCTTCTGTAACTGCATCCCAGTGAGAGACAGTGCCTGAAGAACCTGTATCCCAGTGAGAGACAGTGCCTTCAGTAACTGTATCCCAGTGAGAGACAGTGCCTTCAGTAACTGCATCCCAGTGAGAGACAGTGACTTCAGTAACTGTATCCCAGTGAGAGACAGTGCCATTAGTAACAGTACCCAGTGAGACAGTGCCTTCAGTAACTGTAACCCAGTGAGAGACAGTGCCCTCAGCAACGGTAACCCAGTGAGAGACAGTGCCTTACGTAACTGTAACTCAGTGAGGGACAGTGCGTTCAGTAACTGTATCCCAGTGAGAGACAGTGCCTTCACTAAATAACACAGTGAGAAACAGTGCCTTCCGTAACTGTAACCCAGCAAAAGTCAGTGCCTTCAGTAATGGTAACCCAGTGAGACAGTGCCTTCAGTAACTGTATCCCAGTGAGAGACCGAGCCTTCAGTAACTGTCGCCCAGTGAGAGGCAGTGCCTTCAGTAACTGTAACGCAATGATACGGTGCCTTAAGTAACTGTATCCAAGTGAGGGACAGTGCCATCACTAACTAACCCAGTGAGAGACAGTGCCTTCAGCAACAGTAACCCAGTGAGAGACAGTGGCTTCGTAACTAATCCAGTGAGAGACAGTGCCTTCAGTAACTGTATCCCAGTGAATGACAGTGCCTTCAATAACTTTAGCCCAGTGAGAGACAGTGCCTTCAGTAACTGTAACCCAGTGAAGACAGTACCTTCAGTAACTGTAGCCTAGTGAGAGACAGTGACTTCAGTAATGGTAACCCAGTGAGAGACAGTGCCTTCAGTAACTGTAACCCAGTGAGAGACAGTCCCTTCAGTATCTGTAACCCAGTGAGAGACAGTGCCTTCAGTAACTGTAGCCCAGTGAGAGACAGTGCCTTCAGTAACTGTAGCCCAGTGAGAGACAGTGCCTTCAGCAGCTGTAGCCCAGTGAGAGACAGTGCCTTCAGTAACTGTAACCTAGTGAGAGTCAGCACCTTCGTAACTATAACCCATTGACAGACAATGCCTTCAGTAACTGTAGCCCAGTAAATTACAGTGCCTTCATTAACAGTATGCCAGTGAGACAGTGCCTTTAGTAATTGAAGCCCTGTGACAGACAGTGTCTTCAGTAACTGTAGTCGAGTGAGAGACAGTGACTTCAGTATATGTAACCCAGTGAGAGACAGTGCCTTCAGTAACATTAACCCAGTGAGAGACAGTGCCTTCAGTAAGTGTAGCTTAGTGAGAGCAATAGCTTCAAAAACTGTAGCCCAGTGAGAGACAGTGCCTTCAGTGACTGTAACCCAGTGAGAGACAGTGCCTTCAGTAACTGTATCCCAGTGAGAGACAGTACCTTCGTAACTATTACCCATTGACAGACAGTGCCTTCAATAACAGTATGCCAGTGAGACAGTGACTTCAGTAACTGCAGCCCTGTGACAGACAGTGACTTCAGTATATGTAACCCAGTGAGAGACAGTGCCTTCAGTAATGGTAACCCAGTGAGAGACAGTGCCTTCCGTAACGTTAACCCAGTGAGAGACAGTGCCTTCAGTAACGTTAACCCAGTGAGAGACAGTGCCTTCAGTAACGTTAACCCAGTGAGAGACAGTGCCTTCAGTAACGTTAACCCAGTGAGAGAGAGTGCCTTCAGTAACGTTAACCCAGTGAGAGACAGTGCCTTCAGTAACGTTAACCCAGTGAGAGACAGTGCCTTCAGTAATGTTAACCCAGTGAGAGACAGTGCCTTCAGTAAAGTTAACCCAGTGAGAGACAGTGCCTTCAGTACTTGTAGCCCAGTGACAGACAGTACCTTCAGTAACTAACCCAGTGAGAGACAGTGCCTTCAGTAACTGTAACCCAGTGAATGGCAGTGCCTTCAGTAACTGAAGCCCAGTGAAAGACAGTGCCTTCAGTAACTGTAACCCAGTGAGAGACAGTGCCTTCAGTAACTGTATCCCAGTGAGAGACAGTGCCTTCAGTAACTGCATCCCAGTGAGAGACAGTGCCTTCAGTAACTGCATCCCAGTGAGAGACAGTGCCTTAAGAACCTGTATCCCAGTGAGAGACAGCACGGTCAGTAACTGTATCCCAGTGAGAGACGGTGCCTGAAGTAACTGTATCCCAGTGAGAGACCGTGCCGTTAGTAACAGTACCCAGTGAGACAGTGCCTTCAGTAACTGTAACCCAGTGAGAGACAGTGCCCTCAGCAACGGTAACCCAGTGAGAGACAGTGCCTTCACTAAATAACACAGTGAGAGACAGTGCCTTCCGTAACTGTAACCCAGCAAAAGTCAGTGCCTTCAGTAATGGTAACCCAGTGAGACACTGCCTTCAGTAACTGTATCCCAGTGAGAGACCGAGCCTTCAGTAACTGTCGCCCAGTGAGAGGCAGTGCCTTCAGTAACTGTAACGCAGTGATACGGTGCCTTAAGTAACTGTATCCAAGTGAGGGACAGTGCCATCACTAACTAACCCAGTGAGAGACAGTGCCTTCAGTATCAGTAACCCAGTGAGAGACAGTGGCTTCGTAACTAATCCAGTGAGAGACAGTGCCTTCAGTAACTGTATCCCAGTGGATGACAGTGCCTTCAATAACTTTAGCCCAGTGAGAGACAGTGCCTTCAGTAACTGTAAGCCAGTGAGAGACAGTACCTTCAGTAACTGTAGCCTAGTGAGAGACAGTGACTTCAGTAATGGTAACCCAGTGAGAGGCAGTGCCTTCAGTAACTGTAGCCTAGTGAGTGACAGTAACTTCAATAACTGTAGCCCAGTGAGAGACATTGCCTTCAGTGACTGTAACCCAGTGAGAGACAGTGGCTCCAGTAACTGTAGCCCAGTGAGAGACAGTGCCTTCAGTAATGGTAACCCAGTGAGAGACAGTGCCTTCAGTAACTGTAGCCCAGTGAGAGACAGTGCCTTCAGTAACTCTAGCCCAGTGAGAGACAGTACCTTCGTAACTATAACCCATTGACAGACAGTGCCTTCAGTAAGTGTAGCTTAGTGAGAGCAATAGCTTCAAAAACTGTAGCCCACTGAGAGACAGTGCCTTCAGTAACTGTAATCCGGTGAGAGACAGTGCCTTCGTAGCTAACCCAGTGAGAGAAAGTTCCTTCAGTGACGGTAACCCAGTGAGAGTCATGCCGTCTGTAATTGTAACCCAGTGAGAGTCAGTGCCATCAGTAACTGTGACCCAGTGACAGACAGTGCCTTCTGTAACTGTAACTCAGTGAGGGACAGTGGCTTCTCTAACTGTATCCCAGTGAGAGGCCGTGCCTTCAGTAACGGTAACCCAGTGCGATAGTAACTTTCGTAACTGTAACTAAGTGAGGCACAGTGCCTTCATTAACTAACACAGTGAGAGACAGTGCCTTCAGTAACTGAAGCCTAGTGAGAAACAGTACCTTCAGTTACTAACCCAGTGAGAGACAGTGCCTGAAGTAACTATATCCCAGTGAGAGACAGTGCCTTCAGTAACTATCCCAGTGAGAGTCAGTGCCTTCAGTAATGGTAACCCAGTGTGAGACAGTGCCTTATGTAACTGTAACTCAGTGAGGGACAGTGCCTTCAGTAACTGTATCCCAGTGAGAGACTGTGCCTTCAGTAACTATCCCAGTGAGAGTCAGTGCCTTCAGTAATGGTAACGCAGTGTGAGACAGAGCCTTATATAACTGTAACTCAATGAGGGACAGTGCCTTCAGTAACTATATCCCAGTGAGAGACAGTGTTTTCCATAACTGTAACCCAGCAAGAGTCAGTGCCTTCAGTAACGCTAAACCAGTGAGAGACAGTGCCTTCATAACTAACCAGGTGAGAGACAGTGCCTTCATAACTAACCAGGTGAGAGACAGTGCCTTTGGTAATTGTAACCCAGAGAAAGACAGTAACTTCAGTAACTGTATCCCAGTGAATGACCGTGCCTTCAGTAACTGTAAGCCAGTGAGAGACAGTGCCTTCAGTAACTGTAAGCCAGTGAAAGACAGTGCCACCAGTAACTGTAAGCCAGTGAGAGACAGTGCCTTCAGTAACTGAAGCCCAGTGAGAGACAGTGTCTCAAGTAACTGTAACCCAGTTAGAGACAGCACGGTCAGTAACTGTATCCCAGTGAGAGACAGTGCCTGAAGTAAATGAATGCCAGTGAGAGACAGTGCCTTCAGTAACTGTATCCCAGTGAGAGACAGCACGGTCAGTAACTGTATCCCAGTGAGAGACGGTGCCTGAAGTAACTGTATCCCAGTGAGAGACAGTGCCATTAGTAACAGTACCCAGTGAGACAGTGCCTTCAGCAACTGTAACCCAGTGAGAGACAGTGCCCTCAGCAATGGTAACCCAGTGAGAGACAGTGCCTTACATAACTGTAACTCAGTGAGGGACAGTGCGTTCAGTAACTGTATCCCAGTGAGAGACATTGCCTTCACTAAATAACACAGTGAGAGACAGTGCCTTCCGTAACTGTAACCCAGCAAAAGTCAGTGCCTTCAGTAATGGTAACCCAGTGAGACAGTGCCTTCAGTAACTGTATCCCAGTGAGAGACCGAGCCTTCAGTAACTGTCGCCCAGTGAGAGGCAGTGCCTTCAGTAATTGTAACGCAGTAATACGGTGCCTTAAGTAACTGTATCCAAGTGAGGGACAGTGCCATCACTAACTAACCCAGTGAGAGACAGTGCCTTCAGTAACAGTAGCCCAGTGAGAGACAGTGGCTTCGTAACTAATCCAGTGAGAGACAGTGCCTTCAGTAACTGTATCCAAGTGAATGACAGTGCCTTCAATAACTTTAGCCCAGTGAGGGACAGTGCCTTCAGTAACTGTAAGCCAGTGAGAGACAGTACCTTCAGTAACTGTAGCCTAGTGAGAGACAGTGACTTCAGTAATGGTAACCCAGTGAGAGACAGTGCCTTCAGTAACTGTAGCCTAGTGAGTGACAGTAACTTCAATAACTGTAGCCCAGTGAGAGACATTGCCTTCAGTGACTGTAACCCAGTGAGAGACAGTGCCTCCAGTAACTGTAGCCCAGTGAGAGACAGTGCCTTCAGTGACTGTAACCCAGTGAGAGACAGTGCCTTAAGTAACTGTAGCCCAGTGAGAGATAGTGCCTTCAGTAATGGTAACCCAGTGAGAGACAGTGCATTCAGTAACTGTAACCCAGTGAGAGACAGTGCCTTCAGTAACTGTAGCCCAGTGAGAGACAGTGCCTTCAGTAACTGTGACCCAGTGACAGACAGTGCCTTCTGTAACTGTAACTCAGTGAGGGACAGTGGCTTCTCTAACTGTATCCCAGTGAGAGGCCGTGCCTTCAGTAACGGTAACCAAGTGCGATAGTAACTTTCGTAACTGTAACTAAGTGAGGCACAGTGCCTTCAGTAACTAACACAGTGAGAGACAGTGCCTTCAGTAACTGAAGCCTAGTGAGAAACAGTACCTTCAGTTACTAACCCAGTGAGAGACAGTGCCTGAAGTAACTATATCCCAGTGAGAGACAGTGCCTTCAGTAACTATCCCAGTGAGAGTCAGTGCCTTCAGTAATGGTAACCCAGTGAGAGACAGTGCCTTATGTAACTGTAACTCAGTGAGGGACAGTGCCTTCAGTAACTATATCCCAGTGAGAGACAGTGTTTTCCATAACTGTAACCCAGCAAGAGTCAGTGCCTTCAGTAACTGTATCCAAGTGAATGACAGTGCCTTCAATAACTTTAGCCCAGTGAGAGCCAGTGCCTTCAGTAACTGTAAGCCAGTGAAAGACAGTGCCTCCAGTAACTGTAAGCCAGTGAGAGACAGTGCCTTCAGTAACTGAAGCCCAGTGAGAGACAGCACGGTCAGTAACTGTATCCCAGTGAGAGACGGTGCCTGAAGTAACTGTATCCCAGTGAGAGACAGTGCCGTTAGTAACAGTACCCAGTGAGACAGTGCCTTCAGTAACTGTAGCCGAGTGAGAGACAGTGCCTTCGGTATATGTAACCCAGTGAGAGACAGTGCCTTCAGTAACTGTAACCCAGTGAGAGACAGTGCCTTCAGTAAGTGTAGCTTAGTGAGAGCAATAGCTTCAAAAACTGTAGCCCAGTGAGAGCCAGTGCCTTCAGTGACTGTAACCCAGTGAGAGACAGTGCCTTCAGTAACTTAATCCCAGTGAGAGACAGTGCCTTCAGTAACTGTATCCCAGTGAGAGACAGTACCTTCGTAACTATTACCCATTGACAGACAGTGCCTTCAGTAACTGAAGCCCAGTGAAAGACAGTGCCTTCAGTAACTTTAACCCAGTGAGAGACAGTGCCTTCAATAACTGAAGCCCAGTGAAAGACAGTGCCTTCAGTAACTGCATCCCAGTGAGAGACAGTGCCTTCAGTAACTGTATCCCAGTGAGAGACAGTGCCTTCAGTAACTGTATCCCAGTGAGAGACAGTGCCTTCAGTAACTGCATCCCAGTGAGAGACAGTGCCTTAAGAACCTGTATCCCAGTGAGAGACAGCACGGTCAGTAACTGTATCCCAGTGAATGACAGTGACTTCAATAACTTTAGCCCAGTGAGAGACAGTGCCTTCAGTAACTGTAAGCCAGTGAGAGACAGTACCTTCAGTAACTGTAGCCTAGTGAGAGACAGTGACTTCAATAACTGTAGCCCAGTGAGAGACAGTGCCTTCAGTGACTGTAACCCAATGAGAGACAGTGGCTCCAGTAACTGTAGCCCAGTGAGAGACAGTGCCTTCAGTGACTGTAACCCAGTGAGAGACAGTGCCTTAAGTAACTGTAGCCCAGTGAGAGACAGTGCCTTCAGTAATGGTAACCCAGTGAGAGACAGTGCATTCAGTAACTGTAACCCAGTGAGAGACAGTGCCTTCAGTAACTGTAACCCAGTGAGAGACAGTGCCTTCAGTAACTGTAGCCCAGTGAGAGACAGTGCCTTCAGTAACTCTAGCCCAGTGAGAGACAGTACCTTCGTAACTATAACCCATTGACAGACAGTGCCTTCAGTAAGTGTAGCTTAGTGAGAGCAATAGCTTCAAAAACTGTAGCCCAGTGAGAGACAGTGCCTTCGTAACTGTAGCCCAGTGAGAGACAGTGCCTTCAGTAACTGTAGCCCAGTGAGAGACAGTACCTTCGTAACTATAACCCATTGACAGACAGTGCCTTCAGTAAGTGTAGCTTAGTGAGAGCAATAGCTTCAAAAACTGTAGCCCAGTGAGAGACAGTGCCTTCAGTAACTGTAACCCGGTGAGAGACAGTGCCTTCGTAGCTAACCCAGTGAGAGAAAGTTCCTTCAGTGACGGTAACCCAGTGAGAGTCACTGCCGTCGGTAATTGTAACCCAGTGAGAGTCAGTGCCATCAGTAACTGTGACCCAGTGACAGACAGTGCCTTCTGTAACTGTAACTCAGTGAGGGACAGTGGCTTCTCTAACTGTATCCCAGTGAGAGGCCGTGCCTTCAGTAAAGGTAACCCAGTGCGATAGTAACTTTCGTAACTGTAACTAAGTGAGGCACAGTGCCTTCAGTAACTAACACAGTGAGAGACAGTGCCTTCAGTAACTGAAGCCTAGTGAGAAACAGTACCTTCAGTTACTAACCCAGTGAGAGACAGTGCCTGAAGTAACTATATCCCAGTGAGAGACAGTGCCTTCAGTAACTATCCCAGTGAGAGTCAGTGCCTTCAGTAATGGTAACCCAGTGAGAGACAGTGCCTTATGTAACTGTAACTCAGTGAGGGACAGTGCCTTCAGTAACTATATCCCAGTGAGAGACAGTGTTTTCCATAACTGTAACCCAGCAAGAGTCAGTGCCTTCAGTAACGCTAAACCAGTGAGAGACAGTGCCTTCATAACTAACCAGGTGAGAGACAGTGCCTTCATAACTAACCAGGTGAGAGACAGTGCCTTTGGTAATTGTAACCCAGAGAAAGACAGTAACTTCAGTAACTGTATCCCAGTGAATGACCGTGCCTTCAGTAACTGTAAGCCAGTGAGAGACAGTGCCTTCAGTAACTGTAAGCCAGTGAAAGACAGTGCCACCAGTAACTGTAAGCCAGTGAGAGACAGTGCCTTCAGTAACTGAAGCCCAGTGAGAGACAGTGTCTCAAGTAACTGTAACCCAGTTAGAGACAGCACGGTCAGTAACTGTATCCCAGTGAGAGACAGTGCCTGAAGTAAATGAATGCCAGTGAGAGACAGTGCCTTCAGTAACTGTATCCCAGTGAGAGACAGCACGGTCAGTAACTGTATCCCAGTGAGAGACGGTGCCTGAAGTAACTGTATCCCAGTGAGAGACAGTGCCATTAGTAACAGTACCCAGTGAGACAGTGCCTTCAGCAACTGTAACCCAGGGAGAGACAGTGCCCTCAGCAACGGTAACCCAGTGAGAGACAGTGCCTTACGTAACTGTAACTCAGTGAGGGACAGTGCGTTCAGTAACTGTATCCCAGTGAGAGACATTGCCTTCACTAAATAACACAGTGAGAGACAGTGCCTTCCGTAACTGTAACCCAGCAAAAGTCAGTGCCTTCAGTAATGGTAACCCAGTGAGACAGTGCCTTCAGTAACTGTATCCCAGTGAGAGACCGAGCCTTCAGTAACTGTCGCCCAGTGAGAGGCAGTGCCTTCAGTAACTGTAACGCAATGATACGGTGCCTTAAGTAACTGTATCCAAGTGAGGGACAGTGCCATCACTAACTAACCCAGTGAGAGACAGTGCCTTCAGTAACAGTAGCCCAGTGAGATACAGTGGCTTCGTAACTAATCCAGTGAGAGACAGTGCCTTCAGTAACTGTATCCCAGTGAATGACAGTGCCTTCAATAACTTTAGCCCAGTGAGGGACAGTGCCTTCAGTAACTGTAAGCCAGTGAGAGACAGTACCTTCAGTAACTGTAGCCTAGTGAGAGACAGTGACTTCAGTAATGGTAACCCAGTGAGAGACAGTGCCTTCAGTAACTGTAGCCTAGTGAGTGACAGTAACTTCAATAACTGTAGCCCAGTGAGAGACATTGCCTTCAGTGACTGTAACCCAGTGAGAGACAGTGCCTCCAGTAACTGTAGCCCAGTGAGAGACAGTGCCTTCAGTGACTGTAACCCAGTGAGAGACAGTGCCATAAGTAACTGTATCCCAGTGAGAGACAGTGCCTTCAGTAATGGTAACCCAGTGAGAGACAGTGCCTTCAGTAACTGTAACCCAGTGAGAGACAGTGCCTTCAGTAACTGTAGCCCAGTGAGAGACAGTGCCTTCAGTAACTGAAGCCCAGTGAGAGACAGTGTCTCAAGTAACTGTAACCCAGTTAGAGACAGCACGGTCAGTAACTGTATCCCAGTGAGAGACAGTGCCTGAAGTAAATGAATGCCAGTGAGAGACAGTGCCTTCAGTAACTGTATCCCAGTGAGAGACAGCACGGTCCGTAACTGTATCCCAGTGAGAGACGGTGCCTGAAGTAACTGTATCCCAGTGAGAGACAGTGCCATTAGTAACAGTACCCAGTGAGACAGTGCCTTCAGCAACTGTAACCCAGTGAGAGACAGTGCCTTCAGTAACTGTAGCCCAGTGAGAGACAGTGCCTTCAGTAACTGAAGCCCAGTGAGAGACGGTGTCTCAAGTAACTGTAACCCAGTTAGAGACAGCACGGTCAGTAACTGTATCCCAGTGAGAGACAGTGCCTGAAGTAAATGAATGCCAGTGAGAGACAGTGCCTTCAGTAACTTAATCCCAGTGAGAGACAGTGCCTCCAGTAACTGTAGCCCAGTGAGAGACAGTGCCTTCAGTGACTGTAACCCAGTGAGAGACAGTGCCTTAAGTAACTGTAGCCCAGTGAGAGACAGTGCCTTCAGTAATGGTAACCCAGTGAGAGACAGTGCCTTCAGTAACTGTAACCCAGTGAGAGACAGTGCCTTCAGTAACTGTAGCCCAGTGAGAGACAGTGCCTTCAGTAACTGTAGCCCAGTGAGAGACAGTGTCTCAAGTAACTGTAACCCAGTTAGAGACAGCACGGTCAGTAACTGTATCCCAGTGAGAGACTGTGCCTGAAGTAAATGAATGCCAGTGAGAGACAGTGCCTTCAGTAACTGTATCCCAGTGAGAGACAGCACGGTCAGTAACTGTATCCCAGTGAGAGACGGTGCCTGAAGTAACTATATCCCAGTCAGAGACAGTGCCATTAGTAACAGTACCCAGTGAGACAGTGCCTTCAGTAACTGTATCCCAGTGAGAGACCGAGCCTTCAGTAACTGTCGCCCAGTGAGAGGCAGTGCCTTCAGTAACTGTAACGCAGTGATACGGTGCCTTAAGTAACTGTATCCAAGTGAGGGACAGTGTCATCACTAACTAACCCAGTGAGAGACAGTGCCTTCAGTAACAGTAACCCAGTGAGAGACAGTACCTTCGTAACTATAACCCATTGACAGACAGTGCCTTCAGTAAGTGTAGCTTAGTGAGAGCAATAGCTTCAAAAACTGTAGCCCAGTGAGAGACAGTGCCTTCAGTAACTGTAACCCAGTGAGAGACAGTGCCTTCGTAGCTAACCCAGTGAGAGAAAGTTCCTTCCGTGACGGTAACCCAGTGAGAGTCACTGCCTTCTGTAATTGTAACCCAGTGAGAGTCAGTGCCTTCAGTAAATGGAGCCTAGTGAGAGACAGTACCTTCGGTAACTAACCCAAGAAGAGACAGTGCCTTCAGTACATGTAGCCCAGTGACAGACAGTACCTTCAGTAACTAACCCAGTGAGAGACAGTGCCTTCAGTAACTAACCCGGTGAGAGACAGTGCCTTCAGTGACTGCATCCCAGTGAGAGAAAGTTCCTTCCATGACGGTATCCCAGTGAGAGTCACTGCCTTCTGTAATTGTAACCCAGTGACAGTCAGTGCCTTCAGTAACTGTGACCCAGTGACAGACAGTGCCTTCTGTAACTGTAACTCAGTGAGGGACAGTGGCTTCTCTAACTGTAACCCAGTGAGAGACAGTGCCTTCAGTACATGTAGCCCAGTGACAGACAGTACCTTCAGTAACTAACCCAGTGAGAGACAGTACCTTCAGTACATGTAGCCCAGTGACAGACAGTACCTTCAGTAACTAACCCAGTGAGAGACAGTACCTTCAGTACATGTTGCCTAGTGAGAGACAGTGCCTTCAGTAACTAACCCGGTGAGAGACAGTGCCTTCAGTGACTGCATCCCAGTGAGAGAAAGTTCCTTCCATGACGGTATCCCAGTGAGAGTCACTGCCTTCTGTAATTGTAACCCAGTGACAGTCAGTGCCTTCAGTAACTGTGACCCAGTGACAGACAGTGCCTTCTGTAACTGTAACTCAGTGAGGGACAGTGGCTTCTCTAACTGTAACCCAGTGAGAGGCCGTGCCTTCAGTAACGGTAACCCAGTGAGAGACAGTGCCTTCAATAACTTTAGCCCAGTGAGAGACAGTGCCTTCAGTAACCGTAAGCCAGTGAGAGACAGTACCTTCAGTAACTGTAGCCCAGTGAGAGACAGTGCCTTCAGTAATGGTAAAGCAGTGAGAGACAGTGCCTTCAGTAACTGTAGCCTAGTGAGAGACAGTAACTTCAATAACTGTAGCCCAGTGAGAGACAGTGCCTTCAGTAACTGTAGCCCAGTGAGAGACAGTGCCTTCAGTAACTGTAACCCAGTGAGAGACAGTGCCTTGAGTCACTGTAGCCCAGTGAGAGACAGTGCCTTCAGTAATGGTAACCCAGTGAGAGACAGTGCCTTCAGTAATTATAACTAAGTGATGCACAGTGCCTTCAGTAACTGTATCCCAGTGAGAGACAGTGCCTTCAGTAACTGTAAGCCAGTGAGAGACAGTGCCTTCAGTAACTGTAGCCCAGTTAGAGACAGTGTCTCAAGTAACTGTAACCCAGTTAGAGACAGCACGGTCAGTAACTGTATCCCAGTGAGAGACAGTGCCTGAAGTAAATGAATGCCAGTGAGAGACAGTGCCTTCAGTAACTGTACCCAGTGAGACAGTGCCTTAAGAACCTGTATCCCAGTGAGAGACAGTGCCTTCAGTAACTGTATCCCAGTGAGAGACAGCACGGTCAGTAACTGTATCCCAGTGAGAGACGGTGCCTTCAGTAACAGTAACCCAGTGAGAGACAGTGGCTTTGTAACTAATCCAGTGAGAGACAGTGCCTTCAGTAACTGTATCCAAGTGAATGACAGTGCCTTCAATAACTTTAGCCCAGTGAGAGACAGTGCCTTCAGTAACTGTAAGCCAGTGAGAGACAATGCCTTCAGTAACTGTAGCCTAGTGAGAGACAGTAACTTCAATAACTGTAGCCCAGTGAGAGACAGTGCCTTCAGTGACTGTAACCCAGTGAGAGACTGTGCCTTCAGTAACTGTAGCCCAGTGAGAGAGAGTGCCTTCAGTGACTGTAACCCAGTGAGAGACAGTGCCTTCAGTAACTGTAGCCCAGTGAGAGACAGTGCCTTCAGTAACTGCATCCCATTGAGAGACAGTGCCTTCAGTAACTGTATCCCAGTGAGAGACAGCACGGTCAGTAACTGTATCCCAGTGAGAGACAGTGCCTTCACTAAATAACACAGTGAGAGACAGTGCCTTCCGTAACTGTAACCCAGCAAAAGTCAGTGCCTTCAGTAATGGTAACCCAGTGAGACAGTGCCTTCAGTAACTGTATCCCAGTGAGAGACCGAGCCTTCAGTAACTGTCGCCCAGTGAGAGGCAGTGCTTTCAGTAACTGTAACGCAGTGATACGGTGCCTTAAGTAACTGTATCCAAGTGAGGGACAGTGCCATCACTAACTAACCCAGTGAGAGACAGTGCCTTCAGCAACAGTAACCCAGTGAGAGACAGTGGCTTCGTAACTAATCCAGTGAGAGACAGTGCCTTCAGTAACTGTATCCCAGTGAATGACAGTGCCTTCAATAACTTTAGCCCAGTGAGAGACAGTACCTTCAGTAACTGTAGCCTAGTGAGAGACAGTGCCTTCAGTAATGGTAACCCAGTGAGAGACAGTGCCTTCAGTGACTGTAACCCAGTGAGAGACAGTGCCTTCAGTGACTGTAACCCAGTGAGAGACAGCGCCTTAAGTAACTGTAGCCCAGTGAGAGACCGAGCCTTCAGTAACTGTAGCCTAGTGAGAGACAGTGCCTTCAGTAATGGTAACCCAGTGAGAGACAGTGCCTTCAGTGACTGTAACCCAGTGAGAGACAGTGCCTTCAGTGACTGTAACCCAGTGAGAGACAGCGCCTTAAGTAACTGTAGCCCAGTGAGAGACAGTGCCTTCAGTAATGGTAACCCAGTGAGAGACAGTGCCTTCAGTAACTGTAACCCAGTGAGAGACAGTGCCTTCAGTGACTGTAACCCAATGAGAGACAGTGCCTTAAGTAACTGTAGCCCAGTGAGAGACAGTGCCTTCAGTGACTGTAACCCCGTGAGAGACAGTGCCTTCAGTGACTGTAACCCAGTGAGAGACAGCGCCTTAAGTAACTGTAGCCCAGTGAGAGACAGTGCCTTCAGTAATGGTAACCCAGTGAGAGACAGTGCCTTCAGTAACTGTAACCCAGTGAGAGACAGTGCCTTCAGTGACTGTAACCCAGTGAGAGACAGTGCCTTAAGTAACTGTAGCCCAGTCAGAGACAGTGCCTTCAGTAACTGTAACCCAGTGAGAGTCAGCACCTTCGTAACGATAACCCATTGACAGACAGTGCCTTCAGTAACTGCAGCCCTGTGACAGACAGTGACATCAGTAACAGTATGCCAGTGAGACAGTGCCTTCAGTAACTGTAGCCGAGTGAGAGACAGTGTCTTCAGTAACTGTAGCCGAGTGAGAGACAGTGCCTTCAGTATATGTAACCCAGTGAAAGACAGAGCCTTCAGTAACGTTGACCCAGTGAGAGACAGTGCCTTCAGTAACTGTAGCCCAGTGAGAGACAGTGCCTTCAGTAACGTTAACCCAGTGAGAGACAGTGCCTTCAGTAACTGTAGCCCAGTGAGAGACAGTGCCTTCAGTAACGTTAACCCTTCAGTAACTGTTACCCAGTGAATGGCAGTGCCTTCAGTAACTGAAGCCCAGTGAAAGACAGTGCCTTCAGTAACTGTAACCCAGTGAGAGACAGTGCCTTCAATAACTGAAGCCCAGTGAAAGACAGTGCCTTCAGTAACTGTAACCCAGTGAGAGACAGTGCCTTCAATAACTGAAGCACAATGAAAGACAGTGCCTTCAGTAACTGTAACCCAGTGAGAGACAGTGCCTTCAATAACTGAAGCCCAGTGAAAGACAGTGCCTTCAGTAACTGTAACCCAGTGAGAGACAGTGCCTTCAATAACTGAAGCCCAGTGAAAGACAGTGCCTTCAGTAACTGTAACCCAGTGAGAGACAGTGCCTTCAATAACTGAAGCCCAGTGAAAGACAGTGCCTTCAGTAACTGTAACCCAGTGAGAGACAGTGCCTTCAATAACTGAAGCCCAGTGAAAGACAGTGCCTTCAGTAACTGTAACCCAGTGAGAGACAGAGCCTTCAGTAACTGTAACCCAGTGAGAGACAGTGCCTTCGTAGCTAACCCAGTGAGAGAAAGTTCCTTCCGTGACGGTAACCCAGTGAGAGTCATTGCCTTCAGTAAATGTAGCCTGGTGAGAGACTGTACCTTCAGATACTAACCCAGTGAGAGACAGTGCCTTCAGTAACTGTAACCCAGTGAGAGACAGTGCCTTCGTAGCTAACCCAGTGAGAGAAAGTTCCTTCCGTGACGGTGACCCAGTGAGAGTCACTGCCTTCTGTATTTGTAACCCAGTGAGAGTCAGTGCCTTCAGTAAATGTAGCCTAGTGAGAGACAGTACCTTCAGTAACTAACCCAAGAAGAGACAGTGCCTTCAGTACATGTAGCCCAGTGACAGACAGTACCTTCAGTAACTAACCCAGTGAGAGACAGTGCCTTCAGTAACTAACCCGGTGAGAGACAGTGCCTTCAGTGACTGCATCCCAGTGAGAGAAAGTTCCTTCCATGACGGTATCCCAGTGAGAGTCACTGCCTTCTGTAATTGTAACCCAGTGACAGTCAGTGCCTTCAGTAACTGTGACCCAGTGACAGACAGTGCCTTCTGTAACTGTAACTCAGTGAGGGACAGTGGCTTCTCTAACTGTAACCCAGTGAGAGACAGTGCCTTCAGTACATGTAGCCCAGTGACAGACAGTACCTTCAGTAACTAACCCAGTGAGAGACAGTACCTTCAGTACATGTAGCCCAGTGACAGACAGTACCTTCAGTAACTAACCCAGTGAGAGACAGTACCTTCAGTACATGTTGCCTAGTGAGAGACAGTGCCTTCAGTAACTAACCCGGTGAGAGACAGTGCCTTCAGTGACTGCATCCCAGTGAGAGAAAGTTCCTTCCATGACGGTATCCCAGTGAGAGTCACTGCCTTCTGTAATTGTAACCCAGTGACAGTCAGTGCCTTCAGTAACTGTGACCCAGTGACCGACAGTGCCTTCTGTAACTGTAACTCAGTGAGGGACAGTGGCTTCTCTAACTGTAACCCAGTGAGAGGCCGTGCCTTCAGTAACTGTAACCCAGTGAGAGACAGTGCCTTCAATAACTGAAGCCCAGTGAGAGACAGAGCCTTCAGTAACTGTTACCCAGTGAGAGACAGTGCCTTCGTAGCTAACCCAGTGAGAGAAAGTTCCTTCTGTGAGGGTAACCCAGTGAGAGTCATTGCCTTCAGTAAATGTAGCCTAGTGAGAGACAGTACCTTCAGTAACTGTAACCCAGTGAGAGACAGTGCCTTCAATAATGGTAACCCAGTGAGAGACAGTGCCTTCAGTAACTGTAACCCAGTGAGAGACAGTGCCTTCAGTAAATGTAGCCCAGTGAAAGACATTGGCTTCAGTAACTGTAACCCAGTGAGAGTCAGCACCTTCGTAACTATAACCCATTGACAGACAGTGCCTTCAGTAACTACAGCCCTGTGACAGACAGTGACATCAGTAACAGTATGCCAGTGAGACAGTGCCTTCAGTAACTGTAACCCAGTGAGAAACAGTGCCTTCAATAACTGTAACCCAGTGAAAGAAAGTGCCTTCAGTAACTGTAACCCAGTGAGAGACAGTGCCTTCAATAACTGAAGCCCAGGGAAAGACAGTGCCTTCAGTAACTCTAACCCAGTGAGAGACAGTGCCTTCAGTAACCGTAACCCAGTGTGAGACAGTGCGTTCAGTAACTGTAACCCAGTGAGAGACAGTGCCTTCAATAACTGTAACCCAGTGAGAGACAGTGCCTTCGCAGCTAACCCAGTGAGAGAATGTTCCTTCCGTGACGGTAACCCAGTGAGAGTCATTGCCTTCAGTAAATGTAGCCTAGTGAGAGACAGTACCTTCAGTAACTAACCCAGTGAGAGACAGTGCCTTCAGGAACTGTAACCCAGTGAGAGACAGTGCCTTCGTAGCTAACCCAGTGAGAGAAAGTTCCTTCCGTGACGGTAACCCAGTGAGAGTCACTGCCTTCTGTAATTGTAACCCAGTGAGAGTCAGTGCCCTCTGTAATTGTAACCCAGTGAGAGTCAGTGCCTTCAGTAAATGTAGCCTAGTGAGAGACAGTACCTTCAGTAACTAACCCAAGAAGAGACAGTGCCTTCAGTACATGTAGCCCAGTGACAGACAGTACCTTCAGTAACTAACCCAGTGAGAGACAGTGCCTTCAGTAACTAACCCGGTGAGAGACAGTGCCTTCAGTAACTGAAGCCTAGTGAGAAACAGTACCTTCAGTTACAAACCAATTGAGACAGTGCCTTCAGTAACTATATCCCAGTGAGAGACAGTGCCTTCAGTAACTATCCCAGTGAGAGTCAGTGCCTTCAGTAATGGTAACCCAGTATGAGACAGAGCCTTATATAACTGTAACTCAGTGAGGGACAGTGCCTTCAGTAACTGCAACCCAGTGAGAGACAGTGCCTTCAATAACTGAAGCCCAGTGAAAGACAGTGCCTTCGTAGCTAACCCAGTGAGAGAATGTTCCTTCCGTGACGGTAACCCAGTGAGAGTCATTGCCTTCAGTAAATGTAGCCTAGTGAGAGACAGTGCCTTCAGTGACTGCATCCCAGTGAGAGAAAGTTCCTTCCATGACGGTATCCCAGTGAGAGTCACTGCCTTCTGTAATTGTAACCCAGTGACAGTCAGTGCCTTCAGTAACTGTGACCCAGTGACCGACAGTGCCTTCTTTAACTGTAACTCAGTGAGGGACAGTGGCTTCTCTAACTGTAACCCAGTGAGAGGCCGTGCCTTCAGTAACGGTAACCCAGTGCTATAGTGACTTTCGTAACTGTAACTAAGTGAGGCACAGTGCCTTCAGTAACTAACCCAGTGAGAGACAGTGCCTTCAGTAACTAACCCAGTGAGAGACAGTGCCTTCAGTAACTGAAGCCTAGTGAGAAACAGTACCTTCAGTTACTAACCCAGTGAGACAGTGCCTTCAGTAACTATATCCCAGTGAGAGACAGTGCCTTCAGTAACTATCCCAGTGAGAGTCAGTGCCTTCAGTAATGGTAACCCAGTGTGAGACAGAACCTTATATAACTGTAACTCAGTGAGGGACAGTGCCTTCAGTAACTGTATCCCAGTGAGAGACAGTGTTTTCCATAACTGTAACCCAGCAAGAGTCAGTGCCTTCAGTAACGCTAAACCAGTGAGAGACAGTGCCTTCATAACTAACCAGGTGAGAGACAGTGCCTTCGGTAATTGTAACCCAGAGAAAGACAGTAACTTCAGTAACTGTATCCCAGTGAATGACAGTGCCTTCAGTAACCGTAAGCCAGTGAAAGACAGTGCCTCCAGTAACTGTAAGCCAGTGAGAGACAGTGCCTTCAGGAGCTGTAGCCCAGTGAGAGACAGTGTCTCAAGTAACTGTAACCCAGTTAGAGACAGCATCGTCAGTAACTGTATCCCAGTGAGAGACAGTGCCTGAAGTAAATGAATGCCAGTGAGAGACAGTGCCTTCTGTAACTGCATCCCAGTGAGAGACAGTGCCTGAAGAACCTGTATCCCAGTGAGAGACAGTGCCTTCAGTAACTGTATCCCAGTGAGAGACAGTGCCTTCAGTAACTGCATCCCAGTGAGAGACAGTGACTTCAGTAACTGTATCCCAGTGAGAGACAGTGCCATTAGTAACAGTACCCAGTGAGACAGTGCCTTCAGTAACTGTAACCCAGTGAGAGACAGTGCCCTCAGCAACGGTAACCCAGTGAGAGACAGTGCCTTACGTAACTGTAACTCAGTGAGGGACAGTGCGTTCAGTAACTGTATCCCAGTGAGAGACAGTGCCTTCACTAAATAACACAGTGAGAAACAGTGCCTTCCGTAACTGTAACCCAGCAAAAGTCAGTGCCTTCAGTAATGGTAACCCAGTGAGACAGTGCCTTCAGTAACTGTATCCCAGTGAGAGACCGAGCCTTCAGTAACTGTCGCCCAGTGAGAGGCAGTGCCTTCAGTAACTGTAACGCAATGATACGGTGCCTTAAGTAACTGTATCCAAGTGAGGGACAGTGCCATCACTAACTAACCCAGTGAGAGACAGTGCCTTCAGCAACAGTAACCCAGTGAGAGACAGTGGCTTCGTAACTAATCCAGTGAGAGACAGTGCCTTCAGTAACTGTATCCCAGTGAATGACAGTGCCTTCAATAACTTTAGCCCAGTGAGAGACAGTGCCTTCAGTAACTGTAACCCAGTGAAGACAGTACCTTCAGTAACTGTAGCCTAGTGAGAGACAGTGACTTCAGTAATGGTAACCCAGTGAGAGACAGTGCCTTCAGTAACTGTAACCCAGTGAGAGACAGTCCCTTCAGTATCTGTAACCCAGTGAGAGACAGTGCCTTCAGTAACTGTAGCCCAGTGAGAGACAGTGCCTTCAGTAACTGTAGCCCAGTGAGAGACAGTGCCTTCAGCAGCTGTAGCCCAGTGAGAGACAGTGCCTTCAGTAACTGTAACCTAGTGAGAGTCAGCACCTTCGTAACTATAACCCATTGACAGACAATGCCTTCAGTAACTGTAGCCCAGTAAATTACAGTGCCTTCATTAACAGTATGCCAGTGAGACAGTGCCTTTAGTAATTGAAGCCCTGTGACAGACAGTGTCTTCAGTAACTGTAGTCGAGTGAGAGACAGTGCCTTCAGTATATGTAACCCAGTGAGAGACAGTGCCTTCAGTAACATTAACCCAGTGAGAGACAGTGCCTTCAGTAAGTGTAGCTTAGTGAGAGCAATAGCTTCAAAAACTGTAGCCCAGTGAGAGACAGTGCCTTCAGTGACTGTAACCCAGTGAGAGACAGTGCCTTCAGTAACTGTAGCCCAGTGAGAGACAGTGCCTTCAGTAACTGTATCCCAGTGAGAGACAGTACCTTCGTAACTATTACCCATTGACAGACAGTGCCTTCAATAACAGTATGCCAGTGAGACAGTGACTTCAGTAACTGCAGCCCTGTGACAGACAGTGACTTCAGTATATGTAACCCAGTGAGAGACAGTGCCTTCAGTAACGGTAACCCAGTGAGAGACAGTGCCTTCCGTAACGTTAACCCAGTGAGAGACAGTGCCTTCAGTAACGTTAACCCAGTGAGAGACAGTGCCTTCAGTAACGTTAACCCAGTGAGAGACAGTGCCTTCAGTAACGTTAACCCAGTGAGAGAGAGTGCCTTCAGTAACGTTAACCCAGTGAGAGACAGTGCCTTCAGTAACGTTAACCCAGTGAGAGACAGTGCCTTCAGTAATGTTAACCCAGTGAGAGACAGTGCCTTCAGTAAAGTTAACCCAGTGAGAGACAGTGCCTTCGGTACATGTAGCCCAGTGACAGACAGTACCTTCAGTAACTAACCCAGTGAGAGACAGTGCCTTCAGTAACTGTAGCCCAGTGAGAGACAGTGCCTTCAGTAACATTAACCCAGTGAGAGACAGTGCCTTCAGTAACTGTAACCCAGTGAATGGCAGTGCCTTCAGTAACTGAAGCCCAGTGAAAGACAGTGCCTTCAGTAACTGTAACCCAGTGAGAGACAGTGCCTTCAATAACTGAAGCCCAGTGAAAGACAGTGCCTTCAGTAACTGCATCCCAGTGAGAGACAGTGCCTTCAGTAACTGTATCCCAGTGAGAGACAGTGCCTTCAGTAACTGTATCCCAGTGAGAGACAGTGCCTTCAGTAACTGCATCCCAGTGAGAGACAGTGCGTTAAGAACCTGTATCCCAGTGAGAGACAGCACGGTCAGTAACTGTATCCCAGTGAGAGACGGTGCCTGAAGTAACTGTATCCCAGTGAGAGACCGTGCCGTTAGTAACAGTACCCAGTGAGACAGTGCCTTCAGTAACTGTAACCCAGTGAGAGACAGTGCCCTCAGCAACGGTAACCCAGTGAGAGACAGTGCCTTCACTAAATAACACAGTGAGAGACAGTGCCTTCCGTAACTGTAACCCAGCAAAAGTCAGTGCCTTCAGTAATGGTAACCCAGTGAAACACTGCCTTCAGTAACTGTATCCCAGTGAGAGACCGAGCCTTCAGTAACTGTCGCCCAGTGAGAGGCAGTGCCTTCAGTAACTGTAACGCAGTGATACGGTGCCTTAAGTAACTGTATCCAAGTGAGGGACAGTGCCATCACTAACTAACCCAGTGAGAGACAGTGCCTTCAGTATCAGTAACCCAGTGAGAGACAGTGGCTTCGTAACTAATCCAGTGAGAGACAGTGCCTTCAGTAACTGTATCCCAGTGAATGACAGTGCCTTCAATAACTTTAGCCCAGTGAGAGACATTGCCTTCAGTGACTGTAACCCAGTGAGAGACAGTGCCTCCAGTAACTGTAGCCCAGTGAGAGACAGTGCCTTCAGTGACTGTAACCCAGTGAGAGACAGTGCCATAAGTAACTGTATCCCAGTGAGAGACAGTGCCTTCAGTAATGGTAACCCAGTGAGAGACAGTGCCTTCAGTAACTGTAACCCACTGAGAGACAGTGCCTTCAGTAACTGAAGCCCAGTGAGAGACAGTGTCTCAAGTAACTGTAACCCAGTTAGAGACAGCACGGTCAGTAACTGTATCCCAGTGAGAGACAGTGCCTGAAGTAAATGAATGCCAGTGAGAGACAGTGCCTTCAGTAACTGTATCCCAGTGAGAGACAGCACGGTCCGTAACTGTATCCCAGTGAGAGACGGTGCCTGAAGTAACTGTATCCCAGTGAGAGACAGTGCCATTAGTAACAGTACCCAGTGAGACAGTGCCTTCAGCAACTGTAACCCAGTGAGAGACAGTGCCTTCAGTAACTGTAGCCCAGTGAGAGACAGTGCCTTCAGTAACTGAAGCCCAGTGAGAGACGGTGTCTCAAGTAACTGTAACCCAGTTAGAGACAGCACGGTCAGTAACTGTATCCCAGTGAGAGACAGTGCCTGAAGTAAATGAATGCCAGTGAGAGACAGTGCCTTCAGTAACTTAATCCCAGTGAGAGACAGTGCCTCCAGTAACTGTAGCCCAGTGAGAGACAGTGCCTTCGGTGACTGTAACCCAGTGAGAGACAGTGCCTTAAGTAACTGTAGCCCAGTGAGAGACAGTGCCTTCAGTAATGGTAACCCAGTGAGAGACAGTGCCTTCAGTAACTGTAACCCAGTGAGAGACAGTGCCTTCAGTAACTGTAGCCCAGTGAGAGACAGTGCCTTCAGTAACTGTAGCCCAGTGAGAGACAGTGTCTCAAGTAACTGTAACCCAGTTAGAGACAGCACGGTCAGTAACTGTATCCCAGTGAGAGACAGTGCCTGAAGTAAATGAATGCCAGTGAGAGACAGTGCCTTCAGTAACTGTATCCCAGTGAGAGACAGCACGGTCAGTAACTGTATCCCAGTGAGAGACGGTGCCTGAAGTAACTATATCCCAGTCAGAGACAGTGCCATTAGTAACAGTACCCAGTGAGACAGTGCCTTCAGTAACTGTATCCCAGTGAGAGACCGAGCCTTCAGTAACTGTCGCCCAGTGAGAGGCAGTGCCTTCAGTAACTGTAACGCAGTGATACGGTGCCTTAAGTAACTGTATCCAAGTGAGGGACAGTGTCATCACTAACTAACCCAGTGAGAGACAGTGACTTCAGTAACAGTAACCCAGTGAGAGACAGTACCTTCGTAACTATAACCCATTGACAGACAGTGCCTTCAGTAAGTGTAGCTTAGTGAGAGCAATAGCTTCAAAAACTGTAGCCCAGTGAGAGACAGTGCCTTCAGTAACTGTAGCCCAGTGAAAGACACTGGCTTCATTAACTGTAACCCGGTTAGAGTCAGCATCTTCGTAACTATAACCCATTGACAGACAGTGCCTTCAGTAACTGCAGCCCTGTGACAGACAGTGGCTTGAGTAACAGTATGCCAGTGAGACAGTGCCTTCAGTAACTGTAGCCGAGTGAGAGACAGTGTCTTCAGTAACTGTAGCCGAGTGAGAGACAGTGCCTTCAGTATATGTAACCCAGTGAAAGACAGTGCCTTCAGTAACGTTGACCCAGTGAGAGACAGTGCCTTCAGTAACGTTAACCCAGTGAGAGACAGTGCCTTCAGTAACGTTAACCCAGTGAGAGACAGTGCCTTCAGTAACGTTAACCCAGTGAGAGACAGTGCCTTCAGTAAATGTAATCCAGTGAATGGCAGTGCCTTCAGTAACTGAAGCCCAGTGAAAGACAGTGCCTTCAGTAACTGTAACCCAGTGAGAGACAGTGCCTTCAATAACTGAAGCCCAGTGAAAGACAGTGCCTTCAGTAACTGTAACCCAGTGAGAGACAGGGCCTTCAATAACTGAAGCCCAGTGAAAGACAGTGCCTTCAGTAACTGTAACCCAGTGAGAGACAGAGCCTTCAGTAACTGTAACCCAGCGAGAGACAGTGCCTTCGTAGCTAACCCAGTGAGAGAAAGTTCCTTCCTTGATGGTAACCCAGTGAGAGTCACTGCCTTCAGTAAATGTAGCCTGGTGCGAGACAGTACCTTCAGTAACTAACCCAGTGAGAGACAGTGCCTTCAGTAACTGTAAGCCAGTGAGAGACAGTGCCTTCGTAGCTAACCCAGTGAGAGAAATTTCCTTCCGTGACGGTAACCCAGTGAGAGTCACTGCCTTCTGTAATTGTAACCCAGTGAGAGTCAGTGCCTTCAGTAAATGTAGCCTAGTGAGAGACAGTACCTTCAGTAACTAACCCAGTGAGAGACAGTGCCTTCAGTAACTAACCCAGTGAGAGACAGTGCCTTCAATACATGTAGCCCAGTGACAGACAGTACCTTCAGTATCTAACCCGGTGAGAGACAGTACCTTCAGTAACTGTAGCCCAGTGACAGACAGTACCTTCAGTAACTAACCCAGTGAGAGACAGTGCCTTCAGTGACTGCATCCCAGTGAGAGAAAGTTCCTTCCATGACGGTATCTCAGTGAGAGTCACTGCCTTCTGTAATTGTAACCCAGTGAGAGTCAGTGCCTTCAGTAACTGTGACCCGGTGACAGACAGTGCCTTCTGTAACTGTAACTCAGTGAGGGACAGTGGCTTCTCCAACTGTAACCCAGTGAGAGGCCGTGCCTTCAGTAACGGTAACCCAGTGTGATAGTAACTTTCGTAACTGCAACTAAGTGAGGCACAGTGCCTTCAGTAACTAACCCAGTGAGAGACAGTGCCTTCAGTAACTGAAGCCTAGTGAGAAACAGTACCTTCAGTTACTAACCCAGTGAGAGACAGTGCCTTCAGTAACTATATCCCAGTGAGACAGTGCCTTCAGTAACTATCCCAGTGAGAGTCAGTGCCTTCAGTAATGGTAACCCAGTGAGAGATAGAGCCTTATGTAACTGTAACTCAGTGAGGGACAGTGCCTTCAGTAACTGTATCCCAGTGAGAGACAGTGTTTTCCATAACTGAAACCCAGCAAGAGTCAGTCCCTTCAGTTACGCTAAACCAGTGAGAGACAGTGCCTTCATAACTAACCAGGTGAGAGACAGTGCCTTCGGTAATTGTAACCCAGAGAAAGACAGTAACTTCAGTAACTGTATCCCAGTGAATGACAGTGCCTTCAGTAACTGTAAGCCAGTGAGAGACAGTGCCTTCAGTAACTGTAAGCCAGTGAGAGACAGTGCCTTCAGTAACCGTAAGCCAGTGAAAGACAGTGCCTCCAGTAACTGTAAGCCAGTGAGAGACAGTGCCTTCACTAACTGTAGCCCAGTGAGAGACAGTGTCTCAAGTAACTGTAACCCAGTTAGAGACAGCATCGTCAGTAACTGTATCCCATTGAGAGACAGTTATTGAAGTAAATGAATGCCAGTGAGAGACAGTGCCTTCAGTAACTGCATCCCAGTGAGAGACAGTGCCTTAAGAACCTGTATCCCAGTGAGAGACAGTGCCTTCAGTAACTGCATCCCAGTGAGAGACAGTGCCTTCAGTAACTGTATCCCAGTGAGAGACAGTGCCTTCAGTAACTGTATCCCAGTGAGAGACAGCACGGTCAGTAACTGTATCCCAGTGAGAGACGGTGCCTGAAGTAACTGTATCCCAGTGAGAGACATTGCCGTTAGTAACAGTACCCAGTGAGACAGTGCCTTCAGTAACTGTAACCCAGTGAGAGACAGTGCCCTCAGCAACGGTAACCCAGTGAGAGACAGTGCCTTACGTAACTGTAACTCAGTGAGGGACAGTGCGTTCAGTAACTGTATCCCAGTGAGAGACAGTGCCTTCACTAAATAACCCAGTGAGAGACAGTGCCTTCCGTAACTGTAACCCAGCAAAAGTCAGTGCCTTCAGTAATGGTAACCCAGTGAGACAGTGCCTTCAGTAACTGTATGCCAGTGAGAGACCGAGCCTTCAGTAACTGTCGCCCAGTGAGAGGCAATGCCTTCAGTAACTGTAACGCAGTGATACGGTGCCTTAAGTAACTGTATCCAAGTGAGGGACAGTGCCATCACTATCTAACCCAGTGAGAGACAGTGCCTTCAGTAACAGTAACCCAGTGAGAGACAGTGGCTTCGTAACTAATCCAGTGAGAGACAGTCCTTCAGTAACTGTATCCCAGTGAATGACAGTGCCTTCAATAACTTTAGCCCAGTGAGAGACAGTGCCTTCAGTAACTGTTAGCCAGTGAGAGACAGTACCTTCAGTAACTGTAGCCTAGTGAGAGACAGTGCCTTCAGTAATGGTAACCCAGTGAGAGACAGTGCCTTCAGTGACTGTAACCCAGTGAGAGACAGTACATTCAGTAACTGTAGCCCAGTGAGAGACAGTGCCTTCAGTGACTGTAACCCAGTGAGAGACAGTGCCTTAAGTAACTGTAGCCCAGTGATAGACAGTGCCTTCAGTAATGGTAACCCAGTGAGAGACAGTGCCTTCAGTAACTGTAACCCAGTGAGAGACAGTGCCTTCAGTGACTGTAACCCAGTGAGAGACAGTGCCTTAAGTAACTGTAGCCCAGTGAGAGACAGTGCCTTTAGTAACTGTAACCCAGTGAGAGACTGTGCCTTCAGTAACTGTAGCCCAGTGAGAGACAGTGCCTTCAGTGACTGTAACCCAGTGAGAGACAGTGCCTTAAGTAACTGTAGCCCAGTGAGAGACAGTGCCTTCAGTAACTGTAACCCAGTGAGAGACAGTGCCTTCAGTAACTGTAGCCCAGTGAGAGACAGTGCCTTCAGTAACTGTAGCCCAGTGAAAGACACTGGCTTCAGTAACTGTAACCCAGTGAGAGTCAGCACCTTCGTAACTATAACCCATTGACAGACAATGCCTTCAGTAACTGTAGCCCAGTGAATTACAGTGCCTTCAGTAGCAGTATGCCAGTGAGACAGTGCCTTCAGTAATTGAAGCCCTGTGACAGACAGTGTCTTCAGTAACTGTAGCCGAGTGACAGACAGTGCCTTCAGTAACTGTAACCCAGTGAGAGACAGTGCCTTCAGTATATGTAACCCAGTGAGAGACAGTGCCTTCAGTAACTGTAACCCAGTGAGAGACAGTGCCTTCAGTAAGTGTAGCTTAGTGAGAGCAATAGCTTCAAAAACTGTAGCCCAGTGAGAGACAGTGCCTTCAGTAATGGTAACCCAGTGAGAGACAGTGCCTTCAGTAACTGTAACCCAGTGAGAGACAATGCCTTCAGTAAATGTAGCCCAGTGAAAGACACTGGCTTCAGTAACTGTAACCCAGTGAGAGTCAGCACCTTCGTAACTATAACCCATTGACAGACAGTGCCCTCAGTAACTGCAGCCCTGTGACAGACAGTGACATCAGTAACAGTATGCCAGTGAGACAGTGCCTTCAGTAACTGTAGCCGAGTGAGAGACAGTGTCTTCAGTAACTGTAGCCGAGTGAGAGACAGTGCCTTCAGTATATGTAACCCAGTGAAAGACAGTGCCTTCAGTAACGTTGACCCAGTGAGAGACAGTGCCTTCAGTAACTGTAGCCCAGTGAGAGACAGTGCCTTCAGTAACGTTAACCCAGTGAGAGACAGTGCCTTCAGTAACTGTAGCCCAGTGAGAGACAGTGCCTTCAGTAACGTTAACCCTTCAGTAACTGTTCCCCAGTGAATGGCAGTGCCTTCAGTAACTGAAGCCCAGTGAAAGACAGTGCCTTCAGTAAATGTAACCCAGTGAGAGACAGTGCCTTCAATAACTGAAGCCCAGTGAAAGACAGTGCCTTCAGTAACTGTAACCCAGTGAGAGACAGTGCCTTCAATAACTGAAGCCCAGTGAAAGACAGTGCCTTCAGTAACTGTAACCCACTGAGAGACAGTGCCTTCAATAACTGAAGCCCAGTGAGAGACAGAGTCTTCAGTAACTGTAACCCAGTGAGAGACAGTGCCTTCGTAGCTAACCCAGTGAGAGAAAGTTCCCTCTGTGACGGTAACCCAGTGAGAGTCATTGCCTTCAGTAAATGTAGCCTAGTGAGAGACAGTACCTTCAGTAACTAACCCAGTGAGAGACAGTGCCTTCACTAACTGTAACCCAGTGAGAGACAGTGCCTTCGTAGCTAACCCAGTGAGAGAAAGTTCCTTCCGTGACGGTAACCCAGTGAGAGTCACTGCCTTCTGTAATTGTAACCCAGTGAGAGTCAGTGCCTTCAGTAAATGTAGCCTAGTGAGAGACAGTACCTTCAGTAACTAACCCAAGAAGAGACAGTGCCTTCAGTACATGTAGCCCAGTGACAGACAGTACCTTCAGTAACTAACCCAGTGAGAGACAGTACCTTCAGTACATGTAGCCCAGTGAGAGACAGTGCCTTCAGTAACTAACCCGGTGAGAGACAGTGCCTTCCATGACGGTATCCCAGTGAGAGTCACTGCCTTCTGTAATTGTAACCCAGTGACAGTCAGTGCCTTCAGTAACTGTGACCCAGTGACCGACAGTGCCTTCTGTAACTGTAACTCAGTGAGGGACAGTGGCTTCTCTGACTGTAACCCAGTGAGAGGCCGTGCCTTCAGTAACGGTAACCCAGTGCTATGGTGACTTTCGTAACTGTAACTAAGTGAGGCACAGTGCCTTCAGTAACTAACCCAGTGAGAGACAGTGCCTTCAGTAACTGAAGCCTAGTGAGAAACAGTACCTTCAGTTACTAACCCAGTGAGACAGTGCCTTCAGTAACTATCCCAGTGAGAGTCAGTGCCTTCAGTAATGGTAACCCAGTGTGAGACAGAGCCTTATATAACTGTAACTCAGTGAGGGACAGTGCCTTCAGTAACTGTATCCCAGTGAGAGACTGTGTTTTCCATAACTGTAACCCAGCAAGAGTCAGTGCCTTCAGTAACGCTAAACCAGTGAGAGACAGTGCCTTCATAACTAACCAGGTGAGAGACAGTGCCTTCAGTAACGCTAAACCAGTGAGAGACAGTGCCTTCATAACTAACCAGGTGAGAGACAGTGCCTTCGGTAATTGTAACCCAGAGTAAGACAGTAACTTCAGTAACTGTATCCCAGTGAATGACAGTGCCTTCAGTAACTGTAAGCCAGTGAGAGACAGTGCCTTCAGTAACTGTAAGCCAGTGAGAGACAGTGCCTTCAGTAACCGTAAGCCAGTGAAAGACAGTGCCTCCAGTAACTGTAAGCCAGTGAGAGACAGTGCCTTCAGGAGCTGTAGCCCAGTGAGAGACAGTGTCTCAAGTAACTGTAACCCAGTTAGAGACAGCATCGTCAGTAACTGTATCCCAGTGAGAGAAAGTGCCTGAAGTAAATGAATGCCAGTGAGAGACAGTGCCTTCAGTAACTGCATCCCAGTGAGAGACAGTGCCTTAAGAACCTGTATCCCAGTGAGAGACAGTGCCTTCAGTAACTGTATCCCAGTGAGAGACAGTACCTTCAGTAACTGTAATCAAGTGAGAGACAGTGCCTTCAGTAATTATAACTAAGTGATGCAAAGTGCCTTCAGTAACTGTAAGCCAGTGAGAGTCAGAGCCTTCAGTAACTGTAGCCCAATGAGAGACAGTGTCTCAAGTAACTGTAACCCAGTTAGAGACAGCACGGTCAGTAACTGTAACCCAGTGAGAGACAGTGCCTGAAGTAAATGAATGCCAGTGAGAGACAGTGCCTTCAGTAACTGTACCCAGTGGGACACTGCCTTAAGAAACTGTATCCCAGTGAGAGACAGTGCCTTCAGTAACTGTATCCCAGTGAGAGACAGCACGGTCAGTAACTGTATCCCAGTGAGAGACGGTGCCTGAAGTAACTGTATCCCAGTGAGAGACAGTGCCGTTAGTAACAGTACCCAGTGAGACAGTGCCTTCAGTAACTGTAACCCAGTGAGAGACCGTGCCCTCAGCAACGGTAACCCAGTGAGAGACAGTGCCTTACGTAACTGTAACTCAGTCAGGGACAGTGCGTTCAGTAACTGTATCCCAGTGAGAGACAGTGCCTTCACTAAATAACCCAGTGAGAGACAGTGCCTTCAGTAACAGTAACCCAGTGAGAGACAGTGGCTTCATAACTAATCCAGTGAGAGACAGTGCCTTCAGTCACTGTATCCCAGCAAAAGTCAGTGCCTTCAGTAATGGTAACCCAGTGAGACAGTGCCTTCAGTAACTGTATCCCAGTGAGAGACCGAGCCTTCAGTAACTGTCGCCCAGTGAGAGGCAGTGCCTTCAGTAACTGTAACGCAGTGACACGGTGCCTTAAGTAACTGTATCCAAGTGAGGGACAGTGCCATCACTAACTAACCCAGTGAGAGACAGTGCCTTCAGTAACAGTAATCCAGTGAGAGACAGTGGCTTCGTAACTAATCCAGTGAGAGACAGTGCCTTGAGTAACTGTATCCCAGTGAGATACTGTGCCTTCAGTAACTGTCGCCCAGTGAGAGACAGTGCCTTCAGTAACTGTAAGCCAGTGAGAGACAATGCATTCAGTAAATGTAGCCTAGTGAGAGACAGTAACTTCAATAACTGTAGCCCAGTGAGAGACAGTGCCTTCAATGACTGTAACCCAGTGAGAGACTGTGCCTTCAGTAACTGTATCCCAGTGAGAGACAGTGCCTTCAGTAACTGTATCCCAGTGAGAGACAGTGCCTTCAGTAACTGTAACCCAGTGAGAGACAGTGCCTTCAGTAATGGTAACCCAGTGAGAGACAGTGCCTTCAGTAACTGTAACCCAGTGAGAGACAGTGCCTTCAGTAACTGTAGCCCAGTGAAAGACACTGGCTTCAGTAACTGTAACCCGGTGAGAGTCAGCACCTTCGTAACTATAACCCATTGACAGACAGTGCCTTCAGTAACTGCAGCCCTGTGACAGACAGTGACTTCAGTAACAGTATGCCAGTGAGACAGTGCCTTCAGTAACTGTAGCCGAGTGAGAGACAGTGTCTTCAGTAACTGTAGCCGAGTGAGAGACAGTGCCTTCAGTAACTAACCCAGTGAGAGACAGTGCCTTCAGTAACTGTAACCCAGTGAGAGACAGTGCCTTCGTAGCTAACCCAGTGAGAGAAAGTTCCTTCCGTGACGGTAACCCAGTGAGAGTCACTGCCTTCTGTAATTGTAACCCAGTGAGAGTCAGTGCCTTCAGTAAATGGAGCCTAGTGAGAGACAGTACCTTCGGTAACTAACCCAAGAAGAGACAGTGCCTTCAGTACATGTAGCCCAGTGACAGACAGTACCTTCAGTAACTAACCCAGTGAGAGACAGTGCCTTCAGTAACTAACCCGGTGAGAGACAGTGCCTTCAGTGACTGCATCCCAGTGAGAGAAAGTTCCTTCCATGACGGTATCCCAGTGAGAGTCACTGCCTTCTGTAATTGTAACCCAGTGACAGTCAGTGCCTTCAGTAACTGTGACCCAGTGACAGACAGTGCCTTCTGTAACTGTAACTCAGTGAGGGACAGTGGCTTCTCTAACTGTAACCCAGTGAGAGACAGTGCCTTCAGTACATGTAGCCCAGTGACAGACAGTACCTTCAGTAACTAACCCAGTGAGAGACAGTACCTTCAGTACATGTAGCCCAGTGACAGACAGTACCTTCAGTAACTAACCCAGTGAGAGACAGTACCTTCAGTACATGTTGCCTAGTGAGAGACAGTGCCTTCAGTAACTAACCCGGTGAGAGACAGTGCCTTCAGTGACTGCATCCCAGTGAGAGACAGTGTTTTCCATAACTGTAACCCAGCAAGAGTCAGTGCCTTCAGTAACGCTAAACCAGTGAGAGACAGTGCCTTCATAACTAACCAGGTGAGAGACAGTGCCTTCAGTAACGCTAAACCAGTGAGAGACAGTGCCTTCATAACTAACCAGGTGAGAGACAGTGCCTTCGGTAATTGTAACCCAGAGTAAGACAGTAACTTCAGTAACTGTATCCCAGTGAATGACAGTGCCTTCAGTAACTGTAAGCCAGTGAGAGACAGTGCCTTCAGTAACTGTAAGCCAGTGAGAGACAGTGCCTTCAGTAACTGTAACCCAGTGAGAGAAAGTTCCTTCCGTGACGGTATCCCAGTGAGAGTCAGGGCCTTCAGTACATGTAGCCCAGTGACAGACAGTACCTTCAGTACTAACCCAGTGAGAGACAGTGCCTTCAGTACATGTAGCCCAGTGAGAGACAGTGCCTTCAATAACTGTAGCCCAGTGACAGGCAGTACCTTCAGTAACTGTAACCCAGTGAGAGAAAGTTCCTTCCGTGACGGTATCCCAGTGAGAGTCAGGGCCTTCAGTACATGTAGCCCAGTGACAGACAGTACCTTCAGTAACTAACCCAGTGAGAGACAGTGCCTTCAGTACATGTAGCCCAGTGAGAGACAGTGCCTTCAATAACTGTAGCCCAGTGACAGGCAGTACCTTCAGTTCATGTAGCCCAGTGAGAGACAGTGCCTTCAGTACATGTAGCCCAGTGACAGACAATACCTTCAGTAACTAATCCGGTGAGAGACAGTGCCTTCAGTAACTAACCCGGTGAGAGACAGTGCCTTCAGTAACTAACCTGGTGAGAGACAGTGCCTTCAGTAACTAACCTGGTGACAGACAGTGTCTTCAGTAACTGTAGCCGAGTGAGAGACAGTGCCTTCAGTAACTGTAACCCAGTGAGAGACAGTGCCTTCAGTAACTGTAACCCAGTGAGAGACAGTGCCTTCAGTAACGTTAACCCAGTGAGAGACAGTACCTTCAGTAACTAACCCGGTGAGAGACACTGCCTTCAGTAACTAACCCGGTGAGAGACAGTTCCTTCAGTAACTGTAACCCAGTGAGAGACAGTGCCTTCAGTAACTAACCCGGTGAGAGACAGTGCCTTCAGTAACGTTAACCCAGTGAGAGACAGTGCCTTCAGTACATGTAGCCCAGTGACAGACAGTGCCTTCAGTAACTAACCCGGTGAGAGACAGTACCTTCAGTAACTAACCCGGTGAGAGACAGTGCCTTCAGTACATGTAGCCCAGTGACAGACAGTGCCTTCAGTAACTAACCCAGTGAGAGACAGTACCTTCAGTAACGTTAACCCAGTGAGAGACAGTACCTTCAGTCACTAACCCGGTGAGAGACAGTGCCTTCAGTACATGTAGCCTAGTGAGAGACAGTACCTTCAGTAACGTTAACCCAGTGAGAGACAGTACCTTCAGTAACTAACCCGGTGAGAGACAGTGCCTTCAGTACATGTAGCCCAGTGACAGACAGTAACTTCAGTAACTAACCCGGTGAGAGACAGTGCCTTCAGTAACTAACCCAGTGAGAAACAGTGCCTTCAGTAACTAACCCGGTGAGAGACAGTGCCTTCAGTGACTGCATCCCAGTGAGAGAAAGTTCCTTCCATGACGGTATCCCAGTGAGAGTCACTGCCTTCTGTAATTGTAACCCAGTGACAGTCAGTGCCTTCAGTAACTGTGACCCAGTGACAGACAGTGCCTTCTGTAACTGTAACACAGTGAGGGACAGTGGCTTCTCTAACTGTAACCCAGTGAGAGGCCGTGCCTTCAGTAACGGTAACCCAGTGAGATAGTAACTTTCGTAACTGTAACTAAGTGAGGCACAGTGCCTTCAGTAACTAACCCAGTGAGAGACAGTGCCTTCTGTAACTGAAGCCTAGTGAGAAACAGTACCTTCAGTTACTAACCCAGTGAGACAGTGCCTTCAGTAACTATATCCCAGTGAGAGACAGTGCCTTCAGTAACTAACCCAGTGAGAGACAGTGCCTTCACTAACCAACCCAGTGAGAGACAGTGCCTTCTGTAACTGTAGCCGAGTGAGGGACAGTGCCTTCAACAACTCTAACCTAGTGAGAGACAATGCCTTCGTAACTAACCCAGTGACAGTCAGTGTCTTCAGTAACTAACCCAGTGAGACAGTGCCTTCACTAATTAACCCAGTGAGAGACAGTGCCTTCAGTGACTGTATCCCAGTGAGAGACCGTGCCTTCAGTAACTGAAGCCTAGTGAGAAACAGTACCTTCAGTTACTAACCCAGTGAGAGACAGTGCCTTCTGTAACTGTACCCAGTGAGACAGTGTCTGAAGTAACTGTAACCCAGTGAGAGACAGCGCCTTCAGTAACTGTATCCCAGTGAGAGACAGTGCCTTCAGTACCTAACCCAGTGAGAGACAGTGCCTTCTGTAACTGTAGCCGAGTGAGGGACAGTGCCTTCAACAACTCTAACCTAGTGAGAGACAATGCCTTCGTAACTAACCCAGTGACAGTCAGTGTCTTCAGTAACTAACCCAGTGAGACAGTGCCTTCACTAATTCACCCAGTGAGAGACCGTGCCTTCAGTAACTGAAGCCTAGTGAGAAACAGTACCTTCAGTTACTAACCCAGTGAGAGACAGTGCCTTCAGTAACTGTGACCCAATGAGAGACAGTGCCTTCTGTAAATGTAGCCCAGGGAGAGGGAATGCCTTCAGTAATGGTAACCCATTGAGAGTCAGTGCCTTCAGTAACGGTAACCCAGTGAGAGTCAATGCCTTCAGTAACGGTAACCCAGTGAGAGTCAATGCCTTCAGTAACTGTAGCCTAGTGAGAGACAGTGCCTTCGTAACTAATACAGTGAGAGACGGTGCCTTCAGTAACGGTAACCCAGTGAGAGACAGTACCTTCAATAACTGTAGCCCACTTAGAGACAGTGCCTTCAGTAACGGTAACCCAGTGAGAGTCAATGCCTTCAGTAACTGTAGCCTCGTGGTAGGCAGTGCCTTCGTAACTAATACAATGAGAGACAGTACCTTCAGTAACGGTAACCCAGTGAGAGACAGTGCCTTCAGTAACTGTAACCCAGTGAGAGACAGTGCCTTCAGTAACGTTAACCCAGTGAGAGTCAGTGCCTTCAGTAACTGTAAGCCAGTGAAAGACAGCGCCTTCAGTAACTGTAGCCTAGTGAGAGACAGTGCCTTCGCAACTAATACAGTGAGAGACGGTGCCTTCAGTAACGGTAACCCAGTGAGAGACAGTACCTTCAATAACTGTAGCCCAGTGAGAGACAGTGCCTTCAGTAACGGTAACCCAGTGAGAGACGGTGCCTTCAATAACTGTAGCCCAATGAGAGACGGTGCCTTCAGTAACTGTAGCCTAGTGAGAGACAGTACCTTCAATAACTGTAGCCTAGTGAGAGACAGTACCTTCTGTAACTGTATCCCAGTGAGACAGTGCCTTCAGTATCTGTAGCCCAGTCAGAGACAGTGCCTTCAGTAACTGTATCCCAGTGAGCGACAGCACGGTGAGTAACTGTAACCCAGTGAGAGAGTCGGCACCTTGAGGCGGTGAACCTTAGGCAAGGTCAGCATGTGTAGGAACACAAGCTTATAAGTATCTTGACTTGTAGCAGACATGAAGAATCAGCACTGGTGTGAGAAATGTTATCATGTATGGAGCTGGTTGGAGCTGGAGAAGTTGCTGATTTTCGCTGGCCAGCAGCTTCAGGTGGGAGGGAATTGAAGATGTTTGCTGTGGAACTGGCAGTGACACTTGAAAGTTTCATATTTGAATGACGAGCCTTGACTGGTTCTGTTTTGGTCCAGTTTATGTAAATGATGATTTTACATGTCAAATTGCTCTTAATTTTCCTATTTTTGAACAGTCTGATTTTGCTTCTTACCAACTTACGTTCTTATTTCGCTCATTGCAATGGCCGCTCCTGTTGTGGTTGTTCATCATCCCCGGGGTCCTAACAACCAGCCGAGACTGATTTCAGTATCAGTCCTTACGAAGCATTCCCACTCCCAGCATTGCCTGCTCCAATCAGTGAGACCACAGAGGCTACCTCACTGTGCTTTATTTCACTAGAACCACATGCTAAATGAATTCAAAGGTAAAAAGAACGACAAAACTTTGACATGAGCAACCAAGAAATCCGTGAGATCGTGAAAGAGGACCCCCATCAAATAGACCAGCAATATTCTATTGGAGAGCTGCTTGGCAATGCAACTCTCAACCACATCTCCACCATTTCGCTGCAAGCTGGAGCTTGGGATGGTCTGACACTGATCTTGGTCATAATCCACAAATGTTTGGTTGAATTTGTTGCTGTGCTTCCTGACACACAGAGCAGCTGCGATATCACATTCACACATCTTGTTAACGCACGGGAACCACAATAGCCAGGAGCCAACTCTGAAAGAGCAGAATGCAAATATATATAATATACACCTAGTACTGCACACACCATGGGTGCTCATCAACCACGGGGAGATCCTGAATGCTGTAGGCTGAATGTTAAGGGCTCCTTAATGCTTTGGCCGGGTCCGAAATACATTGGACCCCTAACGTAGTGTGGAGTAGTAAAGTTGTGGACTGTCCCTAATTTTGTGTCAGTCCCTTAATGCTGTGGGGGCCCCCTAGTGCAGTAAGGGGCGTCTGCATATGTTGGGTCTATAATGCTGCGGGCTGCCTAATGTTAGATGTGTGGTCCCTGCTGAGTGTCAGTTCATATTGTGGTGGCGTTTCCTAATTATGGAGATTTCCGCTGATTATTCCTAAAATGTTCTTAAAATAAACTACAGTGCGATGCAACAAGTCATTTAAGGATGTATTTCTAAAAGATTGTAGGAGCTGCTTGAGGGGTGGCGGGGGGGTGGAGGGGGCGGATGGAAAAAGTGGTCAAAAAGGTGTATGGAATCCTGGGCTTTAAAATTAGAAGCATAAGATACAAACGAATGGAATTTATGAAGAACCTTTATAAAACATTGGTTCAGCCTCAACTGGAGTATTGTGTCCAATTCTAGCAGCGCACGTTAGGAAACATGTGAAGACATTAGAGAGGCTGCACAAAAGATTTGCTAGCATTGTTGTGGATGCTTTGGACTAGATTTAAACTAGGGGGGATGATGGGAACCTGGAGGCAGATTCAAATAGGACAAATTCAGAGCAGGGAGCGGGAGAGAGAAAATCCCTGGATATAGGGATAGACAGGGGGCCGAAAAAGGGGTGGGGGGTGTAGCGTTATTGGTTAAAGAACAATTACAGCTGTGAGGAGGGATGATGCACTAAATGAATCATCAAATAAGGCCATGTGGGTTGAGCTCAGAAGTAAAAAAAGGGGCAGCAACACTACTAGGAGTGAACTATAGGCCCCCAAATAGGGAGATAAAGAGCAAATACATAGGCAAATTTCTGAGTGCAAAAATAATAGGTCAATAATAGTTGGGGACTTCAACTGTACCTAATATCAACTGGGATACCAAAAGTTTGAAGGGCACAGAGGGCACAAAGTTTTCAAACTGCATTCAAGAGAACTTTTTTAGCCAGCACGTAACAAGCCCAATGAGAGGGGGCGCAGTTCTAGATTTAGTCTAAGGAAATGAAGCTGGGCAAGTGGACGAAGTAGAAATAGAAGTGGTTGACCATTTTCACAGAATCACAGAATATCACAGTGCAGAAGAGGCCCTTCGGCCCATTGAGTTTGGAGATAGTCACCATAATACAGTTAGATTTAGCATAATTATAGAGAAGGGTAAATGTAGGACAGGAATAAACATTCTAAATTGGGGAAAGGCAAATTTTACGAAGCTGAGAGTTGATCTGGTGAAAGTGGACTGGTTACAGCTTCTCAAAGGGAAATCAGTGACAGACCAGCGGGAGACATTCAAAAGCAAGATTCTACTGGCACAGTGTAGACATGTCCCCACAAAGAAAAAGGGTGTTTTTGTTTATTCATTCATGGGATGTGGGTGTCGCTGACTAGGCCAGCATTTATTGCCCATCCCTAATTGCCCTTGAGAAGGTGGTGGTGAGCTGCCTTCTTGAACTGCTGTAGTCCATGTAGTGTAGGTATAACCACAGTGCTGTTAGGGAGGGAGTTCCAGGATTGTGACCCAGCAACAGTGAAGGAAGTTTCCCTCCAAGCCAGGATAGTGAGTGGCTTGGAGGGAAACTTCCAGGTGGTGGTGTTCCCATTTGTCTGCTGCCCTTGTCCTTCTAGATGATAGTGGTCGTGGGTTTGGAAGGTGTTGCCTAAGGACACTTGGTGAGTTTCTGCTGTGCATCTTGTAGATGGTACACGCTGCTGCCACTGTGCACCGGTGGCGGAGGGAGCGAATGTTTGTGGATGGGGTGAAAATCAGACGGGCTGCTTTGTCCTGGGTGGTGTCAAGCTTCTTGAGTGTTTTGGAGCTGCACTCATCCAGGCAAGTGGAGAGTATTTCATCACACTCCTGACTAGTCCAGTTCAGTTTCTGGTCAATGGTAACCCCCAAGATGTTATGTTGATAGTGGGGGATTCAGCGATGGTAATGCCATTGAATGTCAAGTGGCAATGGTTAGATTCTCTCTTGTTGGAGATGGATAAATCACCGGGGGCAGATGGATTGTATTGCAGGCTGTTAAAGGAAGTCAGGGAGGAAATAGTGGTTGCCCTGAGGATCATTTCAATCATCACTAGATACAGGTGAGATACCAGAGGATTGGAGGTCTGCGAGCATTGTACCATTGTTTGAAAAGGGTGCGAGGAATAGGCCAAATAATTATAGGCTGGTCAGTCTGGGAAAATTATTAGATTCAATTCTGAGAGCAAGGGTAAACTGTCACTTAGAAAGGCATGGATTAATCAGGGATAGTCAGCATGGATTTGTTAAGGGAAAGTCATGTCTTACTAACTTAAGTGAATTTTTTGAGGAAGTAATAAGGAGGATTGATGAGGGTAGCGTTGAGGATGTGGTCTACATGGATTTTTGTAAGCCATTTGACAAGGTCCCACATGGCAGGCTGGTCAGTGAAGTAAAAGCCCATGGGGTACAGGAGAATGTGGTGGGTTAGATCCAAAATTGGCTCAGCGGCATGAAACAAAGTGTAATGGTCAACAGCTGGCTTAGCGAATGGAAAGCGGTTTCCAGTGGCGTTCCACAGGGCTCAGTGTTGGGTCCCTTGCCGTTTGTGGTATATATTAATGATTTGGACTTAAATGTGCGAGACATGTTTGGGAAATTTGCGGAAGACACACAAATCGGCCGTGCAGTTAACAGTGAAGAGGATAGCTGTGGACTCCAGACTTATATCAATGGTCTGGTTGAGTGGGTGGAAAGGGGGCACGTGGAATTCAATCCAGAGAAGTGTGAGATTATGCATTTTGGGGGGGTGCAAATGAAGCAAGGGAATACTTAATAAACTGGAGGATATTGAGAGGGGTAGAGAAAGTGAGAGACCTTGGAGTGCACATCCACAGGTCTCTGAAGGTGGCAGGACAGGTGGATAAGGTGGTAAAGAAGGCATATGGAATGCCTACCTTTATTGCACGAGGTATTGAATACAAAAGCAGGGGTGCAATGCTGGAACTGTATAAAACACTGGTTAGGCCACAGCTGGAATTTTGCGTGCAGTTCTGGTCACATTACAGGAAGGACATAATTGCTCTGGAGAGAGTACAGAGGAGATTTACAAGAATGTTGCCAGGGCTGGAAAATTGCAGCTATGAGGAAAGGTTGGGTAGGCTGGGGTTGTTTTCCTTAGAACAGAGGAGGCTGATTGAGGCGTACAAAATTATGAGGGGCCTAGATAGATAGGCCGGAAAGACTTGTTTCCCCTAGCGGAGGGGTCAATTACCAGGAGGCACAGATTTGAGGCGGTTGTTAGAAGGGTTAGAGGGGATATCAGGAACACCTTTTTCACCCAGAGGATGGTAGGTGTCTGGAATTCGCTGCCAGATTGGTGGTTGAAGTAGGATCCCTCAACTCATTTAAAAGGTCATTCTTAATTTTTCGCACTAACGTTTATGTGGGACTTTATCAAAAGCTTTCTGAAAATCCAAATACACCGCATCCACTAGTTCTGCCTTACCTATTCTACTAGTTACATCCTCAAAAAATTCCAGTGGGTGTGCTAAACATGATTTCCCTTTCGTAAATCCATGCTGACTTTGTCTAATCCCTTTTATATTTTCTAAGTGCCCTGTGATCACACCCTTTATAACAGACTCTAGCAATTTTCCCCACTACTGGTTGAATGGTGTCTTTCAAAAGAAAATGTTGATAATTATCTGAAGAGAAAAATTTGGCAGGGCCATGCGAAAAGAGTGAGGGGTGGTACTGGCTAAGTTGCTCTTGCAGGGAGCCAGCACAGACGAGACGGGCCGAATGGATTCCTTCTGTGCTGCAACAGTTCCATGATTCTATGAAAACCTTGGTGCCACAGCGACTGTTCCCTCCTTGAATCTGGGAACTTGTAGTGTGTACAGACTAGACGGTGCCGATACTCACTGACCTGTTGAAGGGAGGGAGGGGCCAGGGGGGGTTCTGTGGAGCTTCCTAAGATCTAACAATGTTTGGTTTGGTATCTTACTTACTGCACACAGAGACTTCATCATAGCAGCGTGAAATGTAGAGTGTGGTCCAATTGGAGCAGCCCATGTTAATCGCTTCACCGTAACATTGATCATGCAAATAGCAGCACCTGGACAAACAGGAAATATTATTTCACGGATGTAAGTCTTTCAAAAAGGACTTAAACTCAGTCAGTGCATGATCATTCTAACATAGCCTCAGATAGGGTTACCAACTCTGTAGAATTATCCTGGAGTTCCCAAGAATTAAAGGTTAATCTCCTGGACACTCACTGCAAACAGCCCATTGGAAAGAATGAGTCATAGGGAAGTTTAATTTTTTTCCCCCACTTTTTTTGAACACTTTTGTTTAGCGGAGATGGAGTTCAGGGTTGGGAGGGAGGGGGAGGAGGAGGATATTTGACAGCCATGAAATTATTGAATGGCGGAGCAGGCTTGAGGGGCCGAATGGCCTACTCTTGCTCCCAATTCATATGTTCCTATGTATATAGTCAAGAACATCCATCCAATCTGATGACAAAGAGTCTGTTTGCTTTCTAATTAGAAATGAAAAGGCATCTGAAGGGTGGAATGTGAGCCAGCTAATGGTGGGAAGATGGGGAAGGGACAGTTAGAGATAGAAGATGACGTGATGAAAAGTTCAGAATACATCCAATTAGCATTGGCATCCCTATCATCAGACCAAATATTTTATGAAACAAACATAGCACCCTGCCCATAACAACACCATGCCCACAACAGACATGGCACCCTGCCCACAACAGACATAGAGCTTGCCCACAACAGACATGGCACCCTACCCATAACAACACCCTGCTCACAACAAACATCCTACCCATAGCTTTCAAAGAGCCTTACAAGGCAAATGGCAGGTCAGGAGGAGGGTTTCTTGACCTCGTAGACTCTGCTCCTAACCTCCTCTCTCGCCTCCTCCACTGTCATTGAATGGTCAGACTTTGTGCCAAACATCCAGTACTGGATGAGTGTGAATCTCTCCCGACTAAACATTGAGAAGGCCAAAGCCAATGTCTTCAGACCCCACTACAAACTCTCTCCCCGAGCTACCAATTCCATCCCAGTCCCTGGCAATTGCATGTCTGAGACCTACTCAGACTGTTTGTAGCTTTGGTGTTACATTTGACCGTGGGGCGAGATTCTGACCACAGATCCACACCATCAATAAGACAGCCTACTTCCACCTCCATAACCTCACCCAATTCATCCACTGCCTTCGCCTATGCGCTACTGGAAACCTCATCCATTCCTTTGTCACACCTAGGCTTGGCTATTCCAATGCATTTCTGGACAGTTTCCCACATTATAACTCTGTAACCTTGAGGTCATCCAAAAATCTGTTGCCTGTATCCTTACGCGCACCAAGTCAGCGAGGAGGGGGCCGGGAGCTTCACTGTTTAAAATCAGCGAGGAGAGAGTCGGGACCATTTTAGATGCTCAGGAAACTAAGTGAAAAAAAACTGTCACTTCACAGGAAACTAGTAAGTTGACTGGCCGGTAAATGCTTGGTGTAATGGACAGTGTGTTAAAGGCTAGCTTAGGACACCAGAGCTATAAATAAAAACAGCTAAAACTTTAAAATATAATAAATAAAAATAAAATAATTAAAATAATTACCTAAAACACATACCTGTGTAATTAAGAAACGCATAACTTTTAGTAGTAAGTGGTACTAGCATTTAATAAGCACAATAAATTGTAATATACATAGGAATTATTCTAAGTTAATTAATAAAGTAATTTAGTTAACTAAATAAGGTAAGCAATGGCATGACTGGTGTTATGTTGCAGCTGTGCAAGGTGGGAGCTTTTTGACGCCAAGGTGATCAAAGACCAACACGTCTGCAGAAAGCGGAAGCAGCAAGAGGAATCTTGGATCGGGATCATCGATCTGGAAGCCAAATTGCAGATACTGCGCAACATAAAGGGTGGGGGAGAAATGCCTGGACACTTTGTTCCAGAAGATGGTCACCCCTCTTCGAATAGGGTTGTCTGTTTTAGTCAGCGGTGAGGGACAGGGGGATGTGACCGTGATTAAGACAAGCAGACAGGAGTGCAGGAGACTCAGACTTTGCAATTGTCCAACGGATTTGAGGTGCTTGAAACCTTTGTGGACGAAAGTGAGATCTGCAGGGTGGATGAGCAGACTGGCCATGGCACCATGGTACAGGAAGCCGTTCAAGCGGGGGAAGCAAAAAGGAATATAGTGGTGGGAGGGGACAGTGTAGCAAGGGAGATTGACACTGTTCTGTACAGCAAAGAACAAGAGTCCAGAAGGCAGTGTTGCCTGCCTAGTGCCAGGGTTCAGGATAATAGCTCAGGGCTGGAGAGGATCTTAAAGTGGGAGGGGGAAGATCCAGTAGTTGTGGTCCATGGAACATAGGCAGCGCAAGGAAGAGGTTCTGCATAGTTGCATGAGGTGCTAGGCACCAAATTAAGAAGCAGCACCTCAAAGATAGTTTCTGGATTATTACCTGAGCCATCTGCAAATTGGCGCAGGGCAAATAAGACTACAGATATGAGTGCGTGGCTCAAAGACTGTCATGGGAGATGTGAGTTCCGGTTTGTGGGGCACTGCATGGGAGATGTGAGTTCCGGTTTGTGGGGCACTGGTACCAGAACAGGGGAAAGGGGGGGCTGTACCATTGGGGTGGTCTACATCTGAACCATGCTGGGACCAGTGTTCTTGCAAATTGCATAACTAGCAAGTAATAAGGCTTTTAAACTAAATAGTGAGGGCAAGGGATCAAATGTGGTATATCAAAGAGTAATGACAAGAGAGGAAGGTATAAATATGGGAAATGATAAACAGACCGTGACAGGATGGGACAGAGTACAACTCTAAGAGTATATCAACGGATAAGGCTAGAAGTTACAAAAATAATAAAAGGACAGAACTAAAGGCTCTGTATCTGAATGCATTTAGCATTCGAAACAAAGCAGATGAACTGATAGTGCAAATAGAGATACATAAGTACGATCTAAAAGCCATTACAGAGACATGGCATTGATTGGGACCTGAATATTGAAGGGTTTGTGACATTTATGAAGGGTAGGAAGTTAGGAAATGGTGGAGGAGTGGCTCTGTTAATTGAAGACGCCATTTGCACAATAGAGAGGGATGACCTAAGTTCAGGAAACCAGGATATAGAAGCAGTTTGGGTAGGGATGAGGAATGATAAAGGCATGAAGTCACTCGTGGGAGTGGTGTACAGGCCCCCTAACAGTAATTACACGGTAGAACAGGGTATCAAAGAAGAAATAGCGGGAGCTTGTCAGAAAGGTCCAGTGATTATCATGGGGGATTTTAATCTACATACAGACTGGAAAAATCAGATAGGTACAGGGAGCGTAGATTACAAATTAATACAATGTTTTCAGGATAATTTCTTGGATCAGCACATTCTGGATCTAACCAGGGAGCAGGCTAAACTAGACCTGGCATTCTGGGACAAGACAGGATTACTTAGTGACCTCGTAGAGAAGACGCCCCTAGGTAGCAGTGTTCATAATATGATTGAATTTTACATTCAGTTTGAGGGAGAGAAGAGTAGGTATAAGACCAATATTTTAAACTTTAAAAAAAGGCAATTATGAGGTCATTAGAGCAGAGCTAGTGAAAGTGAACTGGCAATTTAGGTTAAGGGCTTGGACAATAGACATGCAGTGGCAGATATTTAAATGGATATTTCAGAGTACACGGAATAGATACATTCCAGCGAGAAAGAATAATTCCAAGGGGACGGCTCATCATCCGTGATTGACTAAAAAAGTTAAAGACAGTATCAAACTTGAACAAAAAGCATTTAATTGCACAAAGATGGGTGGCAGGTCAGAAGATTTGACAGAGTATTTAAAAAAAAACAAAGAATGACTAAAATGTTAATAAGATTATGAGACAAAGATGGCTAGAAATATAAAGACAGATCGTAAGAGTTTCTATAGATACTTAAAAAAGAAAAATTAACAAAGTGAGCGTTAATTAATAATGGAAAATAAGGAGATGGCAGATGAACTGACCAGGTATTTTGTGTCGGTCTTCACTATAGAGGATACAAATAACATCCCAGAAATAACTGTAAATCAGGAATAGGGAGGGATGGGGGAGGAGCTCAAGAAAATTACAATCACCAGGGAAATGGTACTGAGCAAATTGTTAGAACTGCTGTTTGACAAGGCCACAGGATTTCATCCTAAGGTCTTAAAAGAAGTAGCTAGTGAGATAGTTGATAGTTTTCCAAAATTCACTAGATTTTGGGAAGGTTCCATTAGATTGGAAAATAGCTGATGTAACTCCTTGATTCAGAAAGGGAGGGAGACACAAAGCAAGAAACTACAGGCCAGTTAGCTTAACATCTGCCATCGGGAAAATGTTAGAAGCTATTATTAAAGAGGTTATAGCTGGGCACTTAGATAAATTCAAGGTAATCATGCAGAGTCAACATGGTTTTGTGAAAAGGAAATCATGTTTAACCTAGTTATTGGAGTTCTTTGAAGAAGAACAATGCTGTGGACAATGGATGTACTGTACTTAGATTTCTAAAAGACATTTGATAAGGTGCCACATCAAAGATTATTGCAGAAAATAAAAGCTCCTGGTAATATTGGCATGGATAGAAGATTGTTTCCTGTTAGTTAGCCAGAGAGTAGGCATAAATAGGTCACTTTCTGGTTGGCAGAATGTGATGAGTGGTGTGCCACAGGGATCAGTGTTGGGGCCTCAGCTCTACATTTTATATAAATGATTTGGATGAAGGAACCAATGGTATGGTTGATAAATTTGCTGATGACACAAAGATAGGTAGGAAAGTAAGTTGTGAAGAGGACATAAGGAGGCTACAAAACAATATAGATGGGTTAGGTGAGATCTGGCAAATGGAGTATAATGTGGGAAAATGTGAAATTGTCCATTTTGGCAGGATGAATAAAAAAGAAGCATATTATCTAAATGGTGAGAGATTTCAGAACTTGGAGATGCAGAGGGATGTGGGTGTCCTAGTGCATGAATCGCAAAAGGTTAGTATGCAGATGCAGGAAGTAATTAGCAAAGCTAATAGAATGTTATTGTTATTGCAAGTGGAATTGAATACAAAAGTAGGGAGGTTATGCTTCAGTTGTACAGGACATTGGTGAGACCACATCTGGAGTACTGTGTACAGTATTGGTCTCCTTATTTAAGCAAAGATGTAAATGCGTTGGAAGCAGTTCAGAGATGGTTTACTGGACTAATACCGGGAATGGGAGGGCTGTCTTATGAGGAAAGGTTGGACAGACTAGGCTTGTATCCGCTGGAGTTTAGAAGAGTAAGAGGCGACTTGATTGAAACATATAAGATCCTGGGAGGTCCTGACAGGGTGGACGTGGAGAGGATGTTTCTTCTTGTGGGAGAATCTAGAAATAGGGGTCACTGTTTAAAACTAAGGGGTTGCACATTTTCGACAGAGATCAGGATTTTTTTTTTTCCTCTGGGGGTTGTAAGTCTTTGGAATTCTCTTCATCAAAAGGTGTTTGAGGCAGTAGCTTTGAATATCTTTAAAATAGAGGTAGATAGATTCTTCATAGATGAATGAACTTTTTCTAAAGCTTTTTACACAGCCTAATGTCACTTTTGGGCTCATTGGTTCTATACAGTATATTGTGGGTTAGTGGGATTGGAAAAGCCATAGTTTGGCATAAGAGGCATGAGGGTCCATGGGGTTCGGTTGGGAGGTGTACCTTGGCATGGGGGGTGTAATGAGTAGCCATAGAGGGTCAATGGAGGGCATACTTTAGCATTGGGTGTATGAGGGGCCAGGTGGGGACACGGGGGGGTGGGGGGGGTGGTGGGATGATGAAGGATTTTGAGGGGTGAGAACTGGAGGACCTTCCAGTCTTGAGCATAACTGGGACAAAGTCCCACAGCACCAAGGCGAGCCTTTGTAAACAGTCTGCTCCACGTCCAACAGCCGCTGTGGCTGCCTGCGCCTGACCGCAGCCTGTACCCGCACTACCCCACCACCCCACCACCCTCAGAATGCAAATCCCATCCTTCCTGGCACTTTCTCCCAAGGCAGGTGGGCCAAGCCAGGAACTTCTCCCCAACCTCTGCAACCTGCCTTGAGGATGAAAGTCCCGCTCAGGATATTTTCTACACACGCCGCCAGTTCACTTTACCTGTCGATTGCATCAACTGGCTGGTTGCCGTTTCCTCCAATCCCACAAAAGCAGCCATAGTTGTAGTAATGCAGATTATTCACACCTGGGTTGGCACAGTTAACAATGGATGCAAAGTCGATCATCTTTCTGCCCTGAATCTCAAAGCCCTGAATGGGAATCAACATTGCTGCAAAACAACAAAAAAAATATCAGTGTATAGACAAACTCCACGCCCCTGGATCATTAGTTCTGGCCTCTAAATTACTAGTCCTGGAACATAACCACTAAACTATCATACCCACTAAAATGAGGGGGTTAGTCCACGGATATGAACACTGTGCGGCTGAGGAATATAATTCAATTCATTTAATTGAATCTGAAATAAAAGGCTGGTGAAGATCAGGAAACTATTAGAATGTTATAAAAACCAATCTGGTTTTCCTAATGTCTTTCAGGGAAGAAAATCTGCTGTAGTTACCTGGTCTGGTGTATATGTGACTCCAGACCCACAGCAATGTGCTTCACTCCTAAGTGCCCTCTGAAATGGCCGAGCAAATCACTCAGTTGTCCTCAAGAAGGCAGCTTGCTCCCCACCAACTTCTCAAGGGCATTAGGGATTGGCAAGAATCATCAGATCATAGCATGGTTAGAGCCGAGAAGGAAGCCATTCTTCCCATTGAGTTCATGCTACCTCCTTGTCAAAGAAACTAGGCCCACTCCCCCACCTAAGTGTCACCTTGCAAATATGCTTATTCAATTCCCTCTTGATGATTGAATGTGCCTCCAGCACTCTCTCGGACAGTGCAATCCAGATCACATTGCCAAAAAGTATTTTCTTCACATCCCCTTTGGGTCTTTTGCCAATCACCATAAATTAATGGCCTCTCGTTCACAACCTTTCTGCCAATGAAATCTCTTTCCATCTATCTACTCGCTCCAGACCACTCTATTGAATCTCCTGTCAACCTTCTCCGCTCTAAGGAGAACAAGTCCAGTTACTTCAATTAATCTTTCTAACATTTTTCTCAACCTGCTCTGCCACCTTCAATGATTTGTGGACCAATACCCTCAAGTCTCTCAGTTCCTTGAATCCACTTTGGAATTGTATTGTTTATTTTATATTGTCTCTCCTCCCAAAATGTATCATTTCACGCCTCTCTGCATTCAGTTTCATCTGCCCATTTTCATCAGGCTATCATTATCCTCTTGAAAGCTATCACGAACTTCCTCGCAGTCCACACAATACCTCCAAAGTTTCACGTGGTCTGCAAATTTTTGGAATTGTGCCCGAGAGAGAGGGGCCAGCCACTCAGAATGTAAAATTAACACATTAGATCTAAAACTTGAATGTTTATTATCTCAGCAGGTTAGGTTCCAACATCACTGTGTTGGAAATAGGGATGCCCTTGAGGAGGGAGCAGTTGAGAAGCTAATAGGAAATGATCATGCTATTGGTGGTACAGGCCCCCAAAGAGTGAGATTTAGAGCAGGAAAATACTTCATATAAATCTCTCCCTGTTCCACCTATAAATCTCTCCCTGTTCCACCTATAAATCTCTCCCTGTTCCACCTATAAATCTCTCCCTGTTCCACCTATAAATCTCTCCCTGTTCCACCTATAAATCTCTCCCTGTTCCTCTTATAAATCGCCCCCAATTCTTTCTATAAGTCGCCCCCAGTTCGGCCCGTAGGTCGCCCTCCAGTTCTTCCTGTAAATTTCCCCAGTATATTTCCCCCAATTTCTCCTATAAATTACCCCCAGTTTCTCCCACAAATGACCCCCAGTACCTCCTATAATTTATCAAAGCAAAATTTCTCAACAGTACCTCGACCTCCTATAAATTACCCTTGATTTCTTTTTCCCAAACATCTGATCCCAAACGAAATATGGCGAAAGGTCACCTTGACCTGATATTTTAACTTTGTTTCTCTCCACAGATGCTGCATCAACTTCTGAGTGTTTCCAGTATTTTTTTATTTTTATTCATGTTCGAAGTGTGTCCATTTTTTTCCCAAACAGTTTGCTTACTTTTGCATTCAAAACTAAGCTTGCACTTTGAAAGAATGTCCTCCATTATGAGCAGGTCCATGGAATTTCCAGATTAGCCAATTGGAAAACTAAATGGGAATTTAGTACTAATTTAGTACTAATTTAGTACTAAATCAGTCAGGGAACTGAATGAGCAACCCATCAGGACAGCAAAAAGCAGTCCCATTGATGAACCGTTTGGGAAACAATTTATGACATGGTGGACAGCATCTTATCCTTTGGATAATGACAGATGCAAAATATTCATTTACGACCTCAGCCGTGCCCCCTGCCTCCATGTGTAAACCTCTTTTAGACCCCTAATCAGTCCCATTCCATTCTTGTACCACCGTTTTACTATTTATATGTCTATAGAACACTTTTTGGATTCCCTTTTATTGTTGGCTGCCAATCTCTTCTCATACTCTCTTTGCTTCTCATATTTCCTTTTGCAATTCTCCTCTGAGCATTCTATATAAAGCCTCATTCTCAATCGAATTATCCACCTGACATCTGTCATATGCACACGTTTCTGCTTCATCTTACTCTCTATCTCTTTTGTCATCCAGGGACCTCTGGATTTACCTGCCTTACCTTTCTCCCTCGGGGAAATGTACTTTGACTGTACCTGAACTATCTCTTCTTTAAAGGCAACATCTTGTTCAGTTACAGTTTTGTCTGTAATTCTTGTTACACTGCCCTATCAAACACTCCCAGGGTAGGTACAGCACAGGGTTAGATACAGAGTAAAGCTCCCTCTACACTGTCCACATCAAACACTCCCAGGACAGGTACTGCACGGGGTTACATACAGAGTAAAGCTCCCTCTACACTGTCCCCATCAAACACTCCCAGGACAGGTACAGCACGGGGTTAGATACAGAGTAAAGCTCCCTCTACACTGTCTCCATCAAACACTCCCAGGACAGGTACAGCACGGGGTTAGATACAGAGTAAAGCTCCCTCTACACTGTCTCCATCAAACACTCCCAGGACAGGTACAGCACGGGGTTAGATACAGAGTAAAGCTCCCTCTACACTGTCTCCATCAAACACTCCCAGGACAGGTACAGCACGGGGTTAGATACAGAGTAAAGCTCCCTCTACACTGTCTCCATCAAACACTCCCAGGACAGGTACAGCACGGGGTTAGATACAGAGTAAAGCTCCCTCTACACTGTCTCCATCAAACACTCCCAGGACAGGTACAGCACGGGGTTAGATACAGAGTAAAGCTCCCTCTGTACTGTCCCCATCAAACACTCCCAGGGCAGGTACAGCACGGGGTTAGATACAGAGTAAAGCTCCCTCTGTACTGTCCCCATCAAACACTCCCAGGGTAGGTACAGCACAGGGTTAGATACAGAGTAAAGCTCCCTCTACACTGTCTCCATCAAACATTCCCTGGGCAGGTACAGCACGGGGTTAGATACAGAGTAAAGCTCCCTCTGCACTGTCCCCATCAAACACTCCCAGGACAGGTACAGCACGGGGTTAGATACAGAGTAAAGCTCCCTCTACACTGTCCCCATCAAACACTCCCAGGGCAGGTACAGCACGGGGTTAGATACAGAGTAAAGCTCCCTCTACACTGTCCCCATCAAACACTCCCGGGGTAGGTACAGCACAGGGTTAGATACAGAGCAAAGCTCCCTCTACACTGTCCCCATCAAACACTCCCAGGGTAGTTATTCCCATTTCTTTTTGCCTTCTCTGCAATTGGAAATTGATCAGCTTTTCAAATTATGCCCAGCTTTGGGTGTGACCTCACTCGCTGTTACTGTCACTCCCCCCACCACCTCCCCAGGTCTCCAGCTGGTCACTTACTTCCCAACAGAATGAGGACAGCAATGAAGTACTGGGGCTCCATGGCTCCTTGTTTCCTTTGAGAGGTCGATGTTTGCCTCGCCCGTGGCTCTGCCTCTCTTATTATGCTCTCGGGGTCATTCCACCTCACGTTAGCTCTGCAAATGGAATATAGTGTGATGGTCATCTCGGGGCGCTCGTTCTGACATCTTGACATTCTCCAAAGTGTGCGAGGTTAGAAAAGACCGATGCTGTGGGTGGGGAAAGTGGGCTTGGCCTCACTTACTGAACTATTACAAGTGATATCAGCTGGTACGTGTCATTGTTGTTGTGAAGCTTTGCTTTGTATCGAAAATGATTGTATGTATTTACTGGCTGAAAACCACTGACTGGAATTTAAAGAGATTGGGGCAACATTCCAGTGACCTGAAACCACAGCTTCTAAGATGGCTGAATATTTGCATCAACGTCCATGAGAAATCCCAAAGTCATTTAGTGGAGCCCACCTGTCTGTAGGAACCCTTCAAAGATAATCACCTGAGAAGAATTTGAATAAGCCACATCACCTGGACAGACTCAACTGGGTGGGAAACTAGCATTAGATGTAATCACTTCAGACAAAGCACTGTGGGTGTACCTACACGACATGGACAGCAGCGGTTCAAGAAGGCAACTCACCACCGCCTTCTCAAGGGCAATTAGGGATGAGCAATAAAAATGCTGGGGCAGCCAGCGGTACACATGTCCCTGAAAGAATTTTTAAAAAACTCTGGCTCAGAGAAGCCATAATCCAATCATGTTACACCTGAAATCCACTAGCCATAACCATATTCGCGTCACTGGTCAGTTGGAGAGTGAGGGTCACGTGACAAGCCAGCTAATCCTCTCTTGTGTTTTAAGGAATTGTTTTCCCCTGGCCACAGATTGCCGAAGTGGCAAGACCTCTGTGTGGGCCTCCCTCTCTCTCTTTTCCCTACCCACCCAACTTGCAGGTTTGAGCCATGTCATTTATTTGACTATACACACGCCACAAGCAGGGATTCTTTACAGAAACCAACCCACAGCAGCAACTGTCTCCAGAAGGAAAGATCAATTGTCCATCAACATATTTAAAGGGTCTCGACGCATGAATCCAGAGGGAGCACCAACATCAGCATAAAACCATCCCAGTCAGCAGTCTACAAGACCCATACACCTTTAACCTTCACTGGACTCTAAAAAGCATGTTTAATCTGTCCTACCATTCTGTAACGTACTGGCACGTGTGTGTGTGTGTGTGTGTGTGTGTGTGTGCGTGTGTGTGTGTGTGTGTGTATGTACGTGTGTGTGTGTGTGTGTACGTGTGTGTGTGTGTGTGTGTGCGTGTGCGTGTGTGTGCGTGTATGTACGTGTGTGTGTGTGTGTGTACGTGTGTGTGTGTGTGTGTGTGCGTGTATGTGCGTGTGCGTGTGTGTGTGTGCGTGTGTGTACGTGTGTGTGTGTACGTGTGTGTGTGTACGTGTGTGTGTGTGTGTGTGTACGTGTGTACGTGTGTGTGTACGTGTGTACGTGTGTGTGTGTGTGTGTACGTGTGTGTGTGTGCGTGTGTGTGTGTGTGTACGTGTGTGTGTACGTGTGTGTGTGTACGTGTGTGTGTGTGTGTGTGCGTGTGTGTGTGTGTGTACGTGTGTGTGTACGTGTGTGTGTGTACGTGTGTGTGTGTACGTGTGTGTGTGTGTGTGTACGTGTGTATGTGTGTGTGTGTGTGTGTGTACGTGTGTGTGTGTGTGTGTGTGTGTGTGCGTGTGTGTGTGTACGTGTGTGTGTACGTGTGTGTGTGTGTGTGTACGTGTGTGTGTGTGTGTGTGTGTGTGTGCGTGTGTGTGTGTACGTGTGTGTGTGCGTGTGAACTTTGAGTGTGTCTGTGCATGAAAGTTGGGGCATTTTTATAACTTCCGAGCTCCAGGGCACTATAACTGGGGGGTACCCCAAAGACGTGTTGGGGAATGCTGCCAACACCCAACCACCCCCACCCCCCACCCCTGCACCCCCCCCCAGGAGTTTCCAGGTTAAGTTTGCACTGCAATTTCCTGGGAAGTGCAAACTTCCCTTTGAGCAATTGCCCCTGCACTGGGAACCATCTGAAAATACGACTTAAATCGCAAACTTCAGATGGTTCCGAATGTGTTACATCTATAGTTAGCAAGAAAAAGTTAGAAGGATTAAAACCACTTCTAACTTCTGGTAACTATTGTACAGACCCACACCGACACCCCCATGGGATTACACCCCCCACCCCACCCACCCCCAAACCTCAACGGGAATCTCTCCAACTACCCCCCCACAGGGTCTCCCCACCCCCATGGGATTCCCCCCAACAAGGGATTCCCACACCCACGGAACACCTCTCCTGCCCCACCCCCGCAGGATTCCGTTTCGGGACTCTTCCCCGCACCCCACCCCCCCCAACCAGGCCTGACTCCCGACTTTAACCCCCTCCCACCCCCTCAAGGTGCAATCCAACCTGACTCCCCCTCCACCCCCCCTCCCCGCCCAGCCCCCACCAACCCCTGAGGCCCGGCCCGACCCAACGCCAACCCTCTCCCCCGACCTCCCCAAGACCTGATCCAATACTCCGAGGTCCAGCCCAAGCCCTCACCGAGGCTCCACAACACCAACCCCCCTACTGCTCACTCCCCCACCCCACCCCACCGCCTCGAGCCCTGGTTTTCCCCCCACCCTCTGCCGACCCGATACCCGACCCAAAATCATACACACCCACCTTCTCCCTGGCTTGTCATGGACCTTTAAAACCAGGCCGTACCTTTCTACTTAACTGCTTTACAGCAGCTGGTGCCATAAAAAAATCGGGTGTGGCCTTCTTATGTCCGACTGCGCTGCCCTCGATGCTGGGCCCAGGGAACGTGTTGCCCTGCCCGCATCTCACCCGGCCTGGGTGGGAAGGTCGGGCGAGATAGAATCGATAAGAATCTCAGGTGAGCAATTAGGAGCAGATTGGGAATCAGGCCCGAAATTTTTATTAGGCCGGGTTAAGGGCAATAATTACTATCCTTTTGTATTTATTAAAAGTCTAAGGGAGGCCTGTCTGTGGCACAGCACGTAAAACATTAAACATTCACTGAACTGGCAAGTACATCCTTTTTAAAAGAAAACCTGTTACGGTCAAACGAGGAGTGGGAAAAGAGGGGAGCATGTTCTACCTCCCCTGGCCTGATTGTAACAGGATGCAGAATGGGCCGGAGCTGGAGCCAGAGCCACTCAACTGGACGTCCTCCACAATTCCCACTCCAACCTTGAAAACAAGACAGTGCGAGTAATGATCTCCCCTTATCTATCGGTGTGTAAATGTAGTGACTAGTGAGGTACCGCGTGGTGTAGTTCTGTATGTCCTGGTAAAACTGTGCCGGAGAACCCTTAGGTTGATGAGGTTGTTGAGGAGGATTACTGCAGAGATACATTAGGGCTGTTGGGGTGTGTGGACAGGTTAGGGTTAGGTATGTGGCGCACTACATGGTTAAATATCTTGCTGACACTCAAAACGCAAAAATCGGAACTCCAATGAGGTACAGTAGGGTGAGTGGCATCTGGTAGAACTAGACACTTTACCTTCAGAAACTGATGTATCCCAGGGACAGTAGGCACCTTCAGGAACATACGAACATACGAATTAGGAGTAGGAGTAGGCTACTCACCCCTTCGAGCCTGCTCCACCATTCAATAAGATCATGGCTGATCTGACTGTAACCTCAGCTCCACATTCCTGCCTACCCCTGATCGCCTTTCACCCCCTTGTTAATCAAGAATCTATCTAGCTCTGCCTTAAAAATATTGAAAGATTCTGTCTCCACTGCCTTGTGAAGATGAGTTCCAAAGACTCATGACCCTCTGAGAAAAATTTTTTCCTCATCTCAGTCCTAAATGGGAGTCCTCTTACTTTTAAGCAATAACCCCCTAGTTCTAAATTCCCCCCACAAGAAGAAATATCTTCTCCACATCCACCCAGTTAAGTCCTTTCAGGGTCTTATACGTTTCAATCAAGTCGTCTCTTATTTTTCTAAACTCCTGCAGAGACAAACATAGCCTGCCCACCTTTCCTCATAAGACAACTCCCCCCATTCCATATATTAGTCCAGCAAACATTCTCTGAATTGCTTTCAACTCATTCACATTCTTCCTTAAATAAGGAGACCAATACTGTGCACAGTACTCCAGATGCGGTCTCACCTATGCCCTGCATAATGAACCATAACTTCCTTAATCTTGCATTCAATTTCCCTTGCAATATACAATAGCATTCTATTTGCTTTCCTAATTACTTGCTGTACCAGTATATTAACCTTTTGCAATTCATGCACTAGGACACTCAGATCCCTCTGCATCTCTGATCTCTGCATTCTCTCACCATTTAGATAATATGCTTCTTTTTTATTCTTCCTGCCAAAATGGACAATTTCACATTTTCCCACATTATACTCCATTTGCCAGATCTTTCCCCACTTACCTAACCTATCTAGATCCTTTAGTGGCCTCCTTATGTCCTCTTCATAATTTACTTTCCTACTTATCTTTGTGCCATCAGCAAATTTAGCAGCCATTCCATCCAGGTAATTTATATAAATTGTGAAATGTTGAGGTTCCAGCACCGATCCCTCTGGCACACCACATTGCAGTTTGCCAACCAGAAATGACCCATTTATGCCTACTCTCTGTTTCCTGTTAGCTAGCTAATCTTCTGTCCATGACAATCTGTTACCGCCTACACCATAAGCTTTTACCTTCTGCAATAACCTTTGATGCATCACTTAGCAAATGCCTTCTGAAAATCTAAGTACAGTACATCCACTGGCTCCCCTTTATACACAGCACATGTTACTTCTTCAAAGGACACCAATAAATTGGTTAAACATGATTTCCCTTTCACAAAACCATGTTGACTCTGCCTTATTATCCTGAATTTATCTAAGTGCCCTGTTATAATATTTTTAATAATAGCTTCTAACATTTTCCCTATGACAGACAGTAAGCTAACTGGCCTATAGCTTCCTGCTTTCTGACTCCCTCTCTTTTTGAATAAAGGAGTTACATTAGCTATTTTCCAATCTAATGGAATGTTCCCTGAATCCAGTGAATTTGTAGAACTAAAACCAGTGCATCAACTATCTCACTAGCCACTTCTTTTAAGACCCTAGGATGATATTCATCAGGACCCGGGGACTGGTCAACCCGCAGTTCTAACAATTTGCTCAGTACCATTGCCCTGGAGACTGCAATTTTCTTGAGTTCCTCCCTCCCTTCCAATTCCTGATTTACAGTTATTTCTGGGATGTTACTTGTATCCTCTATAGTGAAGACCAAAGCAAAATACCCGTTTAGTTCATCTGTCACCTCCTTATTGTCCATTACTAGTTCCCCAGACTCACTTTCTATCAGACCAATGTTCATTTTGTTAACTTTTCTTTTTCAAATATCTGTGGAAGCTCTTACCATATGTCTTTATACTTCTGGCTATCTTTCTCTCGTACTCAAATTTTTCCCTCCTTATTAACCTTTTAGTCAATTTTGCTGTTTTTTATATTTTGTCCAAACTTTTAACCTGCAACCCATCCTTGTGCAATTATATGATTTTTCGTTAAGTTTGATACTTTAACATTTTTAGTTAACCACGGATAGTGGGTTCTCCACTTGGAATTTTTCTTTCTCATTGGAATGTACCCCAATGAGAGTCAGCACCTTCAGGAACTGTATCCCAGTGAGAGTCAGCACCTTCAGAAACTGTCCCCCAATGAGAGTCAGTACCTTCAGGAACTGTCCCCCAGTGAGAGTCAGCACCTTCAGGAACCGGACCCCAGTGAGAGTCAGCACCTTCAGGAACTGTATCCCAGTGAGAGTCAGCACCTTCAGGAACTGTATCCCAGTGAGAGTCAGCACCTTCAGGAACTGTCCCCCAGTGAGAGTCAGTACCTTCAAGAACTGTCCCCCAGTGAGAGTCAGCACCTTCAGGAACTGTCCCCCAGTGAGAGTCAGCACCTTCAGGGACTGTATCCCAGTGAGAGTCAGCACCTTCAAGAACTGCCCCCCAGTGAGAGTCAGCACCTTCAGGAACTGTCTCCCAGTGAGAGTCAGCACCTTCAGGAACTGTATCCCAGTGAGAGTCAGCACCTTCAGGAACTGTCCCCCAGTGAGAGTCAGCACCTTCAGGAACTGTCCCCCAGTGAGAGTCAGCACCTTCAGGAACTGTCCCCCAGTGAGAGTCAGCACCTTCAGGAACTGTATCCCAGTGAGAGTCAGCACCTTCAGGAACTGTATCCCAGTGAGAGTCAGCACCTTCAGGAACTGTCCCCCAGTGAGAGTCAGCACCTTCAGGAACTGTCTCCCAATGAGAGTCAGCACCTTCAGGAACTGTATCCCAGTGAGAGTCAGCACCTTCAGGAACTGTCTCCCAGTGAGAGTCAGCACCTTCAGGAACTGTCCCCCAGTGAGAGTCAGCACCTTCAGGAACCGGACCCCAGTGAGAGTCAGCACCTTCAGGAACTGTCCCCCAGTGAGAGTCAGCACCTTCAGGAACTGTCCCCCAGTGAGAGTCAGCACCTTCAGGAATTGTCCCCCAGTGAGAGTCAGCACCTTCAGGAACTGTCTCCCAGTGAGAGTCAGCACCTTCAGGAACTGTATCCCAGTGAGAGTCAGCACCTTCAGGAACTGTCTCCCAGTGAGAGTCAGCACCTTCAGGAACTGTCCCCCAGTGAGAGTCAGCACCTTCAGGAACTGTCTCCCAGTGAGAGTCAGCACCTTCAGGAACTGTCCCCCAGTGAGAGTCAGCACCTTCAGGAACTGTCCCCCAGTGAGAGTCAGCACCTTCAGGAACTGTCCCCCAGTGAGAGTCAGCACCTTCAGGAACTGTCCCCCAGTGAGAGTCAGCACCTTCAGGAACTGTCCCACAGTGAGAGTCAGCACCTTCAGGAACTGTCCCCCAGTGAGAGTCAGCACCTTCAGGAACTGTCCCCCAGTGAGAGTCAGCACCTTCAGGAACTGTCTCCCCCCAGTGAGAGTCAGCACCTTCAGGAACTGTCCCCCAGTGAGAGTCAGCACCTTCAGGAACTGTCCCCCAGTGAGAGTCAGCACCTTCAGGAACTGTCTCCCCCCAGTGAGAGTCAGCACCTTCAGGAACTGCCCCCCAGTGAGAGTCAGCACCTTCAGGAACTGTCCCCCAGTGAGAGTCAGCACCTTCAGGAACTGTCCCCCAGTGAGAGTCAGCACCTTCAGGAACTGTACCCCAGTGAGAGTCAGCAGCTTCAGGGACTGCCCCCCAGTGAGAGTCAGCACCTTCAGGGACTGCCCCCCAGTGAGAGTCAGCACCTACAGGAACTGGACCCCAGTGAGAATCAAGACCTAAAGGGACTGTCACTAAGAGAGAATCAGTGCTGTCACCTCACAGTTGTGGAATGACCACTGGTGTGAGGCATATTGTCAGGTAAGGAGCTATACTGAGGCATAGTCAAGTGTTTCAGGTGATGCTGATTCATAGTCTGTGTTTGGCAATTAGACAGTAACATGTGAAAATCACTAGTTGGAATGTCCTTGAATGGAAAAAAAAGTTCCAGTTTATGTAAAATGGTCATTCCAATGAAAATATGATGCAAATCGCCACAAATGTTCTTATTTTTGAACTTTTTTTTGCTTCTCTGCAGATCGTCAGAATATTTTAACCCATGATGGTTCTCCCTCAGAGTCCTGCTAGCCAGAGCCAAAACTTTCATCCGAATCCCTCATAGAGCCATAGAAAAGTTACGGTGCAGAAAGAGGCCATTCAGCCCATCGGGTCTGCACCTTTCTCCATTCAAGTTTGAAACAACTTCTGCAGTTGCAGCTTTACAGAGGAGCTGTGACCACAGTCTGCCCTTTGTAAACATTTCTTTCAATTAAATATCAGGGAGACTGAAAATCAAAATATCATAGAATGGTACAGCTGAGATGGAGGCCATTCTGCCCATCGTGCCTGCTGGTCCTCCTCAAGAACAACTCAGCTAGTCCCAGTTCCCCCTCTTTACCTCGTAGCCTTGCAAATCCTGTCTCCTCCAATTTCCCTTTGAAAGCCCCGATTGTAATTGTCCCCACCAGACTCTCAGGGAGTGCATTCCAGTTCCTAACCGCCCACTGCATAAAAAACGTTTGTCCTCATGTATCCATTGGTTCTTTTGACAACCACCTTAAGTCAGTGTCTCTGGTCCTCGATACCTTCCGCCAATGGGAACATTTAGTCTCCATCTACTCCCACCCTGTACGACACCACAAAGTTTACCCGCCCTACATCGGTTCCAATCTTCCCGCCACCCCGCTCTTTGATCCTGAAGTGAGTTTTTGACCCCCTATCCAGTCCCTCACTGGGACCGCCTTTGTCAATCTCCGTAACATACCTCACTTCAGCCCATCTGCTAGAAAACCCCATCCAGGCTTTCGCTACAGCCTGTGTATATTTGCACCCTCCTTAGACTCCAGCTCTTACTACCCATCTCCTATTCCCGCATCAACTCACCTTTCACTCCAGCACCCTGGCTAAATTACAATCCTGCAAACCTATTCCTGCTCATTTGTCACGGAAATCGGAGTGAACACTCAGACCCAGGAGGTTTGTCTCGGAAGCCTTTATTAATCGTGATATCACGGAGAGCCCAGCGGCATACAAGGTAGCTAGCTGACACTCTGAGGAAGCATCAGAGCACACAAGTATTTATAGTAGAAGTTGTACATATCAAAGAGCTTGAAGGTGATAAGGCTGTCTAACTTTCAATGATCAATTACATTGAGAATCATTGTCACACAATTAGTCTATTCTAAGTTTATGACCATACAGGATATTGGGGGAAGCTCACGTAGTAATAAAAGTGAGACAGAGAATAGATGACCATTGCTTGATCCTGGGGGCAGACATCCCGTCTCAAGGACTCCAGGAAGCCTGCCCATGACACTCCCCTTTCTCCCCTCCTGCTCAATTAGCTGGCAGCTGCAGGTGTGCCTGCTAGAACAAAAGAGGGAACTGTGCTGTAGTATTCCACCATGGTGCTAACGAGAGAGGGAACTGTGCTGTAGTATTCCACCATGGTGCTAACGAGAGAGGGAACTGTGCTGTAGTATTCCACCATGGTGCTAACGAGAGAGGGAACTGTGCTGTAGTATTCCACCATGGTGCTAACGAGAGAGGGAACTGTGCTGTAGTATTCCACCATGGTGCTAACGAGAGAGGGAACTAGTATTCCACCATGGTGCTAACTGTTTAACCCTTAGTTGACCTGTAGATGTATTTTATTCTTCCACAATCCCTCCTTGTTAATCTTTCAGATTAATACCAATGAGGAATAGTATCTTCATCATCATAAGGGGGCTCATAACCATAAGGGAAGGGCCGATCCCTGGCAGGGTAAACCTTTTCTCCCCACCAGTGGGTTTCGCTGGGGCCAGTGCGTGTCAATTGAGGAACAACTGGAGCTCCTCCTAACCCAGTGGTGACTCCATTCATAGCTCCATTAACACACTGGACACAACAAATCCTCAAAGTAGCACAAGCACAACACCCTATAACACCTATTAAAACTAACCCAATTAAAACATACAGCAGCCAACTTCCCCAACCAGAGAACCAACCTAGTATTACAGACCACAAAGAATCTTTTTTATAAAAATTACTCAAAACTTCCGTTTCAATGCATAATACAAGTTAGATCACTTGGTAACAGCTGCTATATTGTTGCCGGACAATGTCTTTTACAGCGAGTGGCGTGGACCCAGTCTTCCTTCCCTTTAATCTTCAGGACCGTTCGAGTTGTTAGCAGCAAAAGGTAGGGTCCTTTCCACCCTCTCATGCAATTCAGCTGCTGTTTTGCATAGAGGAAAATGAGTACAAATCCAACATTTAGTCTGATTAACTTGCGAGGCTACGGCCTGCATTTGTTGAACCGCGGAGTTGGTATTCCATTCCCCGCAAGGACCACGCAGGACAGGATCCAAATCAGAGTCAGCATTCTGACGGCTCAGTTAAAGTTCTTGCACAAGCACTTCCGTCCGAAGTCAGCATCCGCTTGACGTGCGATGCGTGGATCCACAAGGGCGTCCTTCAACTTTTACGGCCATATGGGTGGTGAGCAGGACTTGGAAAGGCCCTTCCCATCAAAGTTCCAAACAGTTCTTTCTCCTGAAGGTCTTTACCAGGACTAGATCCCCGGGCTGGTATTGATGGCAGTCTTCAATGGTGGGCTTTTTCTGAGCTTCTACTACCTGTATATGCAAGCTCTTGAGAGAATTAGTGAGCACTATACAGTATGTAATCATTCCCTCATCCATAGCGTGGATGTCCATTTCCCTAGCAGACAAGGGTGGGGTCACTGGGAGGCGCATTGGACATCCCATTACAACTTCATAAGGAGAGAGGGAGGTGTATGGTTAGGGTGAGAGTGCATAGCCATGAGCACCAGGGGTAGAGCTTCAGGCCATTTCAAACCAGTTTCTTCACATAATTTAGCTAGTTTGTTTTTCAGAATATCATTTTGTCTTTCCACCGCCCCAGTAGACTGGGGGTGGTATGGGCAGGAAAGGTGATGGTTGCATTGTAAGGCCTTCAACAGTTCCTTTATCACTTTAGCAGTAAAATGAACAACAATTTTACAACAACAACAGCATCATTTCGTCAGGTGGGATACGCCTCCACCCATCGCGAGAACAAACATACTAGAACTAAAACATAATTATATTCCATACATTTAGGCATTTGTATAAAGTCCATTTGTAGGTGTGTACAAATGGGCCCCATGGCTGGGGTCCCGTACCAGCAGTCACTGTGGGCGTCTTGCCTGGGTTATGTCATTGACAAAGGTATCACAGGTATTACTAATACAATGCCTATTAGCATATTACTATTCATTATACATTCAACGTTCATTCTATATACACGTGTTAAACCTCTGAGCTGGCAACCAGTCAAGTCATGATTCATGTGTCGTGAGAGATTCAATAAATGCTCATTAGTTACCCATAAAGGGACTTCCCCTTTTTTAATCTGTCTTAAATTTTCTCGGGCTTGTTCCAGTGCCCAAGATCCATAGGTGCTACATACATCATTTCTGCTCGCTTCGTCTGAAATATTTTTCCCTATTTCAGTTAATTTATTGATAGTCCCCGCATGACTTTCGAGCACGGTAGCCAGACTTTGGATTAACCAATGATGTCCCTAATTTGAATATCATAGTGGCATCATTTATCAGGCTGCGCTTAACGCGGTTCCCTCTCAAGCCTGACCACACCTCGCCATTGAACTGAACTGCTTCAGTCAGCAACTGGCGCGTCAGAGCCGTATAGAGTGCTTGGGTATGGGTTGAGCACCACTGGGGCAGGACGACACCGGATACATTCTAGACTACTGGTACCAGCTCATGGTGTACATTATCATACAAAACTTCTGATTAACCAGTACCAAACCATTCGTCGGTCCTGGATGCATAGTTGGACAAGGTGAGTCAGTCAGTGTGGTTTGAGGGGCTTCAATTATCTCTACTCAGACTGTGAAAGTAGAGGTGGGAGGTGGCTGGGTAGTGGCAGACCTCCCATGCTGGATTTGAAGCAAACCCTTACTACAATTTGAAAGCACTTGTTCTCCTACTGTTACATTTATCATTCCCCGTTGCGTGTCACATTCGGCACTGTCCGTGCTGTACCAAAGTTCCTCCTGCGGTGCAGGATGAGCAGTGATGATCCCCGACCTTGTTGCCAGTACTGATAGGCCCACGACCAGGATCGTAGATCTGTGGAGAAATTAACATCGGCTCCAGTTCTCTGGGTTACCGCTTGGTCAATTGCCATGTATCTTTAACTGTGTGTAATGCCTTCATTTACTTCCCTTTCATTGTCCTGTATTTTTCCTTTCTGTGGCCCTACACCTCCTACTATAATATCTTCAGGTAATTGCATGGCCCTTACCTGTTATCATTTCAAATGGGGTGAACCTGGCGGTCCTGCTTGGGGTAGCCCACGGCGCATTAGAATATTGGGCTGTTCCCCGTCTCTTGATTAATTTTTTTTTAAAAAAAAGTTCATCCTTTCCACCATCCCTGGACTCCTGGGGGTGGTAAGGAATATGGAATTTCTGTTTAATCTCCATAAGATTTCACACTTCTTTAATGACTCTCCCTGTGAAATGAGTTCCCTGATCTGAATCCATCTGGGTAAACTCCTTCCAGTTTACTCTCTCCTGCTGCTGTCTCATGTCTGACCTCAATTCCTTAAACAACTCTACAGTGCACCTTCTTATCCTATCTTTCAATGACTCGGTATCTTCACTTCCAGTGATGGTTCTCTCTGGGAACCGCTTAACTCTGCCCGTCCTCAAGGTGTTAATCCTATGGTTTTACTTTTTGTAGCTCACAAGCACATTAATATAATCAGTAATACATCTATTTAGCCTTTTTCCAGCTTTCCCTTTACCTGTATCCATCTTGTGGTAAATTGTTGTTAAGTATTATTTCTCCTTACATTTCAATTCCTGAACTACAGATTCCTCGTAGTTTTACCTCTAAGTTTTCTTTCCTGACCATGGTCATCCTAAAGTTCTCTATTCAGTTTCTCTATTGTCTTGGATTGTTTAAAATGTTTGAATACTCTTTAGGCCATATTAACTATTCCATTTCAATGGGGATCTCTGTCTCGAGATCTTTGCTTATCTCCCCCTGTGCATTTCCAATGCCTCAGTTGATGGCCAGATTATCAAATTCATTTCCCTTAAAACAGTTTGTACATTATGTCCTCTTTCCCTGCTTCATTCTCCCACTTTCCTCATACCAGTTTACACTTGCAACAGCTACCATCTTATCTTGTTCAGGTTGTCTGGAGAGACTTTACAATCCAATCAAGTATTTTCATAACAGTTTTAAAACAGAAATCAGGTATTGACATGTTTTACTTCCTTTTCTTCTTCTCAAAGATTTTATTGTCTTAAAAGTAACCCAATAAATTGTGTCTGACCCTTTTCTTTAGAATTATCCCAGATTCATTAACTCGGCCAAAAATTGGATTTCTGCCAAACTTTGCCAAGGTCTTGAGCTTAGCTTCATATTTTGGGAACAGACTTATAAACACAAAAGCTTGCAGCATTTGAATTAGTGCCAATTGTTGTCAGACCTTTTAAAATGAAAATTCCCTTTTGAGAACTTTATCAAGAACCAAACCTCGAATTTTTAAACTTTGAAAAAACTGTAATTTACACTATCAAAATTAAAACAACCTCTTGTTCATGTGTAATGATTTGTATCCAAGTTATAATTTCCGTATGTTTATTGACACGTTATTTATCTTAAATGGCATCCTAGTGATTCAAAAGTAACCTGTTAAATTACACTGCACTTTACATCTCAAGATTGTCCCCAATTCAAATTTCAGTGCTTTTGGGAAGCAGATTTCCTTAAATATTTAATTCATCTTTTCATAAGAAACCCCTTTTTATCCATTGGAACCACCTAGACCTTGTGTTTATGTCTTTTCGTTTTCCTAGAATCTTTCTGAATTTCAAGTAATTTCTTTTTCTCAGAATTTTAGAATACTAACTCGTATGTATTAATCCCAATCAGCTTGGAAGCTGATGATGAGGGTTATTCCCTACTAGTCTGCAAGGGGGGTGGTACAAAGGTTGGTTCATCTCAAACAAAGGCAAGACCTGTTTTATCTTTACACCACCTTCAAATTACGATTTTTGCCAGAAATCTCAACTCAGACCTTATACTCAAAACTTTGGAGTATTTGAATAAACTTTTCCTTTAATCTAATATGGGGCTTTCGACTCAAGTGCTCAACTACACACACACAAGACAATTCAGGGAAGAAAACACATTAAAGCTCACATACAAATGCTTCATTGCACACAAACAAACACATAGATAAAGGTATGTATCGATACTCCTATAATATTGAACTTAACTCTAAACGAAGCTTCGAGTAGCAGTGGGGGGAATAAAGGGATCTTGAAGGCTCCACCTAAAGGGACCTTCAAACTGACGAAAGCTCACATTTTCTCTGCTGCTGCTTGCAAATTGCTCACTAACCCCCTAGGGGTACCCTCTCTCTCTCTCTCTCTCTTCAGCACAAACAGCCCTTGTAATTTAGGTCAATTCATTCTTTTTTTTTAAAGTTACAGAAAATTCAGTAGCGGACTATCTACCTCCCTTAAAACATATTATAAGCGCTCAAATCTGTCCCGATTAAAAGTTCCAGCTGGTGGGAAGCTCTCTCCTTTACTTTGAGTCCATTTAACCCAATCAGAAACATATTGGACATTTTCAGGACCGTAATGGACACAAAAGAAAAACACAGAAATTACTTACTTTTCACCTCCAGGGGACTCGAACCCTTGGGTATACTACTACTACTTTTTTTTCGTTTTCTTACCCATCTTCAAAGTTCCTGATTTAAGCTCCGGTTTCGCCGGTTTTGGTTTGTTCTTGGTACTTTGCGAAGCGGGGGGAGTGGCAGAGCCCGCTCTGCTGTTGCGATCTCCCATTTTTCTGAAAAGAAAACACAATTAACAGCGCGGCGCATTTCCTACCCTATGCGCTCACCGGTGTTTAAGAATTCCTCAACAATTCCTCCAAATCCTTGGGTCTTTCAAATCTTTTCGGTCGGTAGCTACCCTTTTTGCAAGCACTCCCCCTTTCAGCTAGGATGCTTGTTCGTCCCCCTTTCACCTCTCCAACTTAAGAGGTAGCTGGGACGCTATTTAACTGCACTCCCCCTTTTCAGCTAGGATGCAGTTTGCACTCTCCCTAACTTGGGAGAGGTATTCCTCCCTTTTTTCCGCGAGGGTTCTTTTTTAGAGATCCGACGGCCCAGGATTTCAATCACCTCTCTAACTTAAGAGGTTACTGGACTTCAGTCGGATCCCATCCTCGTCGCCAATTTGTCGCGGAAATCGGAGTGAACACTCAGACCCAGGAGGTTTGTCTCGGAAACCTTTATTAATCGTGATATCACGGAGAGCCCAGTAGCATACAAGGTAGCTAGCTGACACTCTGAGGAAGCATCAGAGCACACACATATTTGTAGTAGAAGTTGTACATATCAAAGAGCTTGAAGGTGATAAGGCTGTCTAACTTTCAATGATCAATTACATTGAGAATCATTGTCACACAATTAGTCTATTCTAAGTTTATGACTATACAGGATATTGGGGGAAGCTCACGTAGTAATAAAAGTGAGACAGAGAATAGATGACCATTGCTTGATCCTGGGGGCAGACATCCCGTCTCAAGGACTCCAGGAAGCCTGCCCATGACACTCCCCTTTCTCCCCTCCTGCTCAATTAGCTGGCAGCTGCAGGTGTGCCTGCTAGAACAAAAGAGGGAACTGTGCTGTAGTATTCCACCATGGTGCTAACGAGAGAGGGAACTGTGCTGTAGTATTCCACCATGGTGCTAACGAGAGAGGGAACTGTGCTGTAGTATTCCACCATGGTGCTAACGAGAGAGGGAACTAGTATTCCACCATGGTGCTAACGAGAGAGGGAACTGTGCTGTAGTATTCCACCATGGTACTAACCAGAGAGGGAACTGTGCTGTAGTATTCCACCATGGTGCTAACGAGAGAGGGAACTGTGCTGTAGTATTCCACCATGGTGCTAACGAGAGAGGGAACTAGTATTCCACCATGGTGCTAACGAGAGAGGGAACTGTGCTGTAGTATTCCACCATGGTGCTAACGAGAGAGGGAACTGTGCTGTAGTATTCCACCATGGTGCTAACGAGAGAGGGAACTGTGCTGTAGTATTCCACCATGGTGCTAACGAGAGAGGGAACTGTGCTGTAGTATTCCATCATGGTGCTAACGAGAGAGGGAACTGTGCTGTAGTATTCCACCATGGTGCTAACGAGAGAGGGAACTAGTATTCCACCATGGTGCTAACTGTTTAACCCTTAGTTGACCTGTAGATGTATTTTATTCTTCCACACTGCTCTGGCTGTGTCCCACTGCCACCAATTTAAGACTTTCATTTTTATTTTAATTTCTTCTTTCATGGGGGTAGGGGTGGGGTGCTGTGTATATCACTGGCAAGGCCAGCATTTGTTGCCCATCCCTAATTGCCCTTGAACTGAGTGGCTTGCTAGGCCATTTCAGAGGGCAATTAAGAGTCAATTGTGCTGCAGGTCTGGAGATACATGTCAGCCAGGATCCCAGGAAGGGATGGCAGATTTCCTTCCCTGGAGGGATTGAATGAACTAGATAGGTTTTTATAGTTAGAACTAGATAGGTTTTACAACCAATGATAATTTCATGGTCACCATTACTGAGACAATTTTATTAATTGAATTTTAAACTTCACCAGTTGCTATGGTGGGATTTGAACCCTTGTTCCCAGAGCATTAGTCTGGATTACTAGTCCAGTGATGTTACCACTATGCCACCATTTCCTCCTATTTAACCCTCGAGTTTAAATATTTTCATGCTCTATCTCTCCTATTTTTCAAACTGCCTCCAGCCCTTCAATCTCCTCTTCAAACTCTCTGTCCCTCTAACTCTGATCATTTGTGCGTCACTGTTCCCTTAGTTGTGTTTTCAACTGTTCAGGCACCTGGCACTGGAATTTCCACACTAGACCTCTTCACCACTATCTCCTCCTTCATGACCCATCTATAAACCCAGCTCTTTAGCCAGTTTCTTGACTATCCCATCTTACGCCTCCTTCTTTGTCCTGTGCATCCTTTTTCCCTCCAGTCTCCCTGAATCGCACTGATATGTTTTTGAGCAACGTAGAATGTACGGTGTCGAAACAGGCCATCAACTCAACAGGCCTTTGCTGGTCATTTTGCCAGGAAGAATAAAAGAGAAGCATATTATCTAAATGGTGAGAGATTGCAGAGCCCAGAGGTGCGGAGGGATCTGGGTGTCCTAGTGCATGAATCACAAAAGGCTAGTATGCAAGTACAGCAAGTAATTAGGAAAGCTAGTAGAATGCTATCATTTATTGCGACGGGATTGGATACAAAAGTAGAGAGGTTATGCTTCCGTTGTACAGTGAGACCACATTTGGAGTACTATGTACCTTATCAAAGGAAGGATGTAAATGTGTTGGAAGCAGTTCAGAGAAGGTTTACCAGACTAATACTTGGAATGGGTGGGTTGGCTTATGAGGAAAGGTTGGACAGACTAGGCCTGTATCCGCTGGAGCTTAGAAGAGTAAGAGGCGACTTGATTGAAACATATAAGATCCTGAGGGGTCTTGACAGGTTGGATGTGCAGAGGATGTTTCCTCTTGTGGAAGAATCTAGAACTAGGGGTCACTGTTTAAAAATAAGGGGTCGCCCATTTAAAACAGAGATGAGGCAAATTTTTTCACTTACAGCGTCATGAGTTTTTGGAGCTCTCTTCCTGAAAAGGTGGTGGAAGCAGAGTTTTTGAATATTTTTAAGGCAGGGGTGGATAGCTTCTTGGTAAGCAAGAGATTGATGGGTTATCGGTGGTGGGTGGGATGCAAATTTCAGGTTACTATTAGATTAGTCATGGTCTTATTAAATGGTGGAGCAGGCTCAAGGGGTTGAATAGCCTACTCCTGCTCCTTGTTTGTATGTTCATAACCATTAACGACTCCTCAGATACCAAAGCAGTCCATGTCCAAATGCAGCAAGACCTGGACAACATTCAGGCTTCAGCTGATAAGTGGCAAGTAACAACAAGTGCCAGGCAATGTCCACCTCTGACAAGAGAGCATCTAACCATCTCCCCTTGACATTGAATGGCATTACCATTGCTGAATCTCCCATTATCAACATCCTGGGGGTTACTATTGACCAGAAACTTAACTGGACCAGCCATAAAAATACCGTGGCTACAACAGTAGGTTAGAGGCTAGGAATCCTGCGACGAGGAACTCACCTCCTGACTCCCCAAAGCCTGTTCACCATCTATAAGGCATAAGTCAAAAGTGTAATGGAATACTCTCCACCTGTATGGATGTTGGCAGCTCCAACAGCTCTCAAGAAGATAGACATTATCCAGGACAAGGCAGCTCATTCACCACTTAAACATTCATTCCGTCCACCACCTGTGCACAGTGGCAGCAGTCTGTACCATCTACGAGTTGCACTGCAGCAACTCACCAAGCCTCATTCAACAGTACCTTCCAAATATAGGACTTATAAGAACAAGAGTAGGCCATTCAGCCCTTAGAGGCCACTCCACCATTCGATAAGATCATGGCTGATCTGGTTGTGGTCTCAGCTCCACTTTCCTATCTGCATCCCATAACCCTTGACTCCCTCGTCTAGCAAAAATTTACCTAACTCCGCCTTAAATAAATTCAATGACCCAGCCTCCACTACATTCTGGGGAAGAGAATTCCACAGACTAGCAACCCTCAGAGAAAAAAAAATTCTCCTCATCTCTGTTCTAAAAGAGAGACCCCTTATTTTAAAACTGTGTCCCCTAGTTCTACACTTCCCCCACATGAGGAAACATCCTATCAGCATCCGCCCTATATAGTCCCCTCAGGATCATACATGTTTGAATAAGATCACCTCTCATTCTTCTTAACCCCAATAGATGTAGGCCCAGCCTGTTCAACCTTTCTTCATAAGATAAGTCCTTCATTCCAAGAATGAGTTGAGTGAACCTTCTCTGACCTACTTCTAACGCAATTATATCCTTTTTCAAATCAGGAGACCAAAACTGCGAACAGTACTCAAGATGTGGTCTCAGCAAGGCCCTGTATAGCTGCAGTAAAACTTCCCTACTTTTATATTCCATTCCCCTTGCAGGAAACAATGTTCCATGTGCCTTCCTAATCACTTGCTGTATCTGCATACTAACTTTTTGTGATTCATGTACCAGGATTCCCAGATCACTCAGTACCTCAGAGTTCTGCAATTTCTCTCCATTTAAATAAGATGCCGCTTTTCTATTCTTCCTGACAAAGTGGACAAGTTCACATTTTCCCACATTATGCTCCATCTGCCAAATTTTTGCCCACTCACTTCATCTAAATATACCTCTTTGTAGACTCTTTACCTCCTCTTGACAACTTAATTGTCCTATCTATCATGGTGTCAACGGCAGATTTAGCTACAGTACATTTGATTTCTTCATCCAAGTCATTGATATAGATTGTAAACAGTTGAGGCCCCACCACTGATCACTGCAGCTTGCCAAACTGAAAAAGACCCATTTATCCCTCCTCTCTGCTTCTTGTTGGCTAACCAAACCTTTATCCATGCTAAAATGTTACTCCCTACACCATGTGCTCTTATTTTGTGTAGTAACCTTTGATGTGCAACCTTATCAAATGCAATTTGGAAATCCAAGTAAAGCACGCCGACAGGTTCCCCTTTATCCACGTTTCTTGTACTTCCTCAAAGGACTCTAGTAAATTAGTTAAACACTATTTCCCTTTCACAAAACCATGTTGACTCTGCCTGATCCCATTATGATTTTCTAAGTATCCCGCTCTAACCTCCTTAAGAATGGATCCTAAGAATTTCGCTATGACAGATGTTAGGCTAACTGGCCTAAAGTTTCCTGCTTTCTGTCTACCTCCTTTCTTGAATAAAAGTGTTACCTTTCCTATTTTACAATCCGCTGGGGCATTTCAGAATCTAAGGAATTTTGGAAGATTATAATCAGTTTGTCTACTATCTCTGCAGTCGATTCTTATAAGACTCTAGGACGGAGGCCTTCAGATCCGAGGGACTTGTCAGCCTTGAGGTCCAATAGTTTTCTCAGCACCTTCTCCCCGGTGAAGGTGATTATCTTAAGTTCCTCCCTCCCTTTCACCTCTAGATTTTCAAATATCTTTGGGAAGTTTTCTAAGTCTTCTACAGTGAAGACAGACTCAAAATACCTGTTCAATGCAGCCGCCATGTCCTTATTTTCCATTATTAACTCCCCAGACTCTTTCACGAGAGGAGCAACATTAGCTTTAGTTACTTTTTTTTCTGTTTAAGTATCTGTAGAAACTTTTACTCTGTGCTTTTATATTTCTAGCTAGCTTTCTTTCATGCTCTATTTTCTCCCTTTTCCTTTTTAGATATTCTTTGTTGGTTTTTAAAATCTGTCCAATCTTCCATCCTATCAGTAAGCTTTGCAGATTTGTACAGTGTTTCTTTCAATCTGATACTATTCTTCCTTATTTAGCCAAGGATGATGAACCATTCTTAAAGAGTCTTTTTCACGGAGATAATTCTTTGCTGAAAGTTATTAAGTATCTCCAAACCCACGACCTCTAGATTTTGGAGAGGTGTTGGGAGACTGGGTGGTTTGCAAGGGCGGAGGGGTTTGAGGAGAGGGGCCAGATTTGAAGGAGCGGGGCATAAGTTGAGGAACGTGAGCTGTTAACAATATTAGCTAACATGGGAGCCCAGCATGGAATGTGGTTGATCCATAGCTTATTGGGAATAGGGTTGAGAGAGCAGGAATGGGTCTCATGGACAAGATGAGCTGGGAGAGGGCATAAAGGGAGATAGGAGAGGAAATAAAGAGAGATAGACGTTCAGGTTTAGGGCAGGAGAAACTAGAAAAACACATGAAAGGAATAGAAGGATATGTTGATAGGCTGAGAAGAAGAAGGTGGGAGGAGGTTTGTATGGAATATAAACACTGCCATAAAACTGTTGGGCTGAATGGCCTCATTCTGTGCTGTTTTGTTTCCTACATTTCTAGGGGGCATGGAACTTATCACATTTCAGTCATGGCATCTAGAAACTTCCACACATCCACTAAGGGTATGGACTTGGCAGTGATATAGTTGAACAGCCTGCCAACTCTTAGTGTGCGCGCTCATAAGTTGCATGATGCACCCGAGGGTCTTGAACCATTCCTGAAACTGTTCCATAGTGTTAGTTTGCTTAGTTAGTACAACACAATTGTAACGTGTCTATAGATTCTTGGCAAAGACATAGAGAATTTCCATTTCAGATCAGTGAGCATTTTAGAAGTGGAAAATTGCTCATTTTTATCTGAGAGTCTCACAACAGGAATTAGACTTTGCAATAACCAGCATTTTGCGTCCAGAATGAAAAGATGGGTTTTCACATTTTTTATAGGTTAGTTAACCTCAGTATTTCCAATAAATTGAGAAAAATAGTCTACGAAATAAACACAATACAAAAGAGCTAAAATGATCAAACCAGCGCATGCTTACAATAACTCAGTGGATTATGCCATTGTTCTCTCTGCTCTTCAGCCATCTTCCCAAATAACTGTAAAAATACTATCACTAGAGGAAAAAAAAATGTCTTTTCAACCAAATTAAATCTTTGTCATGTTCTCACACATTGAGGAAAGGGGGAAGAGCCACAGCAGCAGCACCAAAACCCTCAGACAGGCATTTTAAAGGGACAGTGCACGGTAAACGAAGGAACATGAGGAATTGGAGCAGGAGTCAGCAAATTGGACCCTTCAAGCCTGCTCCACTATTCAACAAGCTGATGGCTGATTTTCTACCCCAAGGGCAGAATTTTCAGTTTGATGTGCAGGAGAGTGGGCCCCACACGTCCGAGCGTCTCAATGTCACCGCGCGCCATCGCGATATTTCGCTAGGCGGGTGCGCGATAAAGTCCGCCGCGTGCCCGCCATTAATTAACGGGCCAGTTAAGGCCCTGTAGTCAGCAATTGACGGCGATTTTTAGGCGCCCGTGCAATCTTCAGGTTGGCGCGTGGGCGCAATGGGCAGGCGGGTAAGAGACTTTTCTATGAACCTCATCCACGGGCGGGATCTGCTTTGTGGAGTATTTATTGGAGAAAGTATTTTAAACTTGCCTGCAGCAGGTTCTGAACGCATCCCAGCAGCTTTCTGTGTAATTTGGACCTTCAGGTCAGCACTCTGCAGTCAGGAATCTTTAGCGGGCCGGCAGCTTTCCGGAGGCGTCCCCTTAGCCTGGGTATGGGATCTGACATGTTCCCTGGAGGCAGCTCCTCTGAGGAGGAAGGGAGGGCTAGAAAGAGGAGGAGGCCACGAGTGCACATTCAGCCTCCAGGGGAGCCACCTTTGGGAGTACAGGCGCAGGCAGAAGGGGTGCAGGGCCAAGAGGTTGTCCAAGGTGGAAGGGGCCGCAGAAGACGCCACTATCCTGCTGCCAGGGTGTACAGGCGGCGAAGCAGCTACCTCAGTATGTCTGAGGTGCAGTGCCGAAGGAGGCTCCGACAGTCAAGGGAGACAGTCAACTATATCTGTCAGATGATTGGCCCTGAGATCTCCCCTAACTGTGTGGGCAGACACCCCATACCAGCGGCTCTGAAGGTCACAGCTGCCCTCAACTTCTATGCCTCTGGCTCCTTCCAGGGCTCGGTGGGTGATCTTTGCGGTGTCTCCCAATCAGCTGTCCACACTTGTGTCAAGCAGGTTACAGACACTCTGTTCAGACGGGCATTGACCTTCATCCACTTCCGTTGGGACCAGGCAAGCCAGGCTGAGCGAGCCAGAGGCTTCGCGGCCATTGCTGGCTTCCCCCGCGTCTAGGGTGATATAGACTGCACAGATGTGGCCATCAAGGCACCAGCAGGTGAGCCCAGTGCCTTTGTCAACAGGAAGGGCTTCCACTCCATGAACGTGCAGATAGTGTGTGATCACAGGATGTTGATTCTACAAGTCTGTGCAAGATACCCAGGCAGCTCCCACGTCGCCTACATCCTCAGACACTCCCAGGTGCCGAGGCTCTTCAGTGTTCCAGCCCGGCTGGATGGGTGGCTGCTGGGCGACAAGGGCTGTCCCCTCAGAAGGTGGCTCATGACGCCTCTCCACCATCCAAGAACAGAGGCCGAGCAGCGGTACAATAGGAGCCACGGCTCCACAAGGGCTGGGGTGGAGAGAGCCATCGGTCTTCTCAAAATGCACTTTCGATGCCTGGACCGCTCAGGGTGCGCACTCCAGTACCCCCCAGATCATGTGACGCTGATAGTGGTTGCATGCTGCGCTCTCCACAATCTGGCGCTGGAAAGGGGGGATGCAGTGGACGATGAAGGCATCAGCTCATTGTCTGCGGCTGCGCACAATGAGTCCAGCACTGATTCTGAGGATGAGCAAGCACAGGGGGTCGGACTACATCTGACCCAGGACTCATCAAGGAGGCAGGGACACTTGGGAGGCTTTAATCCAACAAACCTTCAGCTAGCACAACACTAATGGATCAGCAGGACCAGCCTTGCCTGGCGCATCCAAGCTCGGCATCCAAGTGCAAAATCTGCCAGGTCATCAGCAGGAACTGAGGGCCTTGGACATAAATCTGAATGTCTAAACAAACACTCATGACATTTTTCTTAAACATACACACGCAGAACAAACGAACCACCCTCAGCCATGGTCACACATCTGATTTTTAATTTTAACATTATTTAACAGATGTTCTCCCAATTGCAAAACAATACTGTAAGCAAGCAAAAATAAATTATAAGGACCTAATCTCGGGCCAACACAAAAGCACTAGTGAGAAACCCGTGGTGTGCCTAATGTGACTTATGTTTCCATTTACGGGTGCTACGTCTTGGTGCTGCCCCATCGCTGGGAGTGGCATCTGAGACAGCTGCTGACTCTGCTGTCCTGTCGGTCTCGATGACCTTGGCGGCCGTCCTCTGGCCCGTGGAGCCTGTGCTGGCCCCGCCTGGGAGGGATCTGCCAGTTCCACAGCTGGCATCTCCCCAGTGGTCGCAGCCTCACCGGATGAAGTTGTCACTGGGAGAGGGGCAGAGCAGCTGTTGCCCTAATCTGGAGCGCCCTGAGAGGAGCCCGCAGATACGACAGGCAGCTGCTGCACCGACGTGAGGTTGCTCCGGACCTCCCTGCTCACTGTGGATGGATGGGCGACTAGCTGAGAAGCTTGAAGCCCACATCATCTTCCACATTGGCACTGACCAGCTGTGGCCACTGGCGCTGTGAGGGTTTGCAGGTCCGAGTGTATCCCCAGGAGAAGCTGCTTGTGCTCCTGGAAGCCCCTCTCCACGAGAGTCACCACTCTCTCCATGGAGGAAGAATGACGCTCTGACATGAGGTTCATTGTATCAGTGATGCTCTGCGTGGACTCCTCCACCACGGACACCAAGCGAAGCACAATCTCATGCAACACTCCCAGATGCTCCCGCACACCCGGCCGCATTTCCTGCAGCTGCTGTATCGCAGACGACTCCAGAGGCACATCATCCCGCCCCTACTCAGCATGTGCCTGGTCCCCTGCAGTCCTCCGACTGCTAGTGCCATCGGCACTCTCTGTCTCTGCCAGCTCCTCCAGCGATTGTGAAGTGCCCTCTCCACTGTGCCTCGGGACACTAGCCAATGTTCCAATACCCACCGAGGTGCTAGTATCTGCGCTGGTGCCTGCCTCGCAGAAATGGTGTGATCCAGGTGACACTTGAGGGCCCTCAGGTGTGAGAGGGGACATCTGCAGCTCCTCCTGCTGGCCATGCTGTGATAATGCTGAAACGAACAACAGGGACAGTGGATCAGTTAGCGTGCACACAGTGACACACTTCATCCCTTTCCCCCCGGCTCATTATGCGTTCAGCCTTCCAGAACCAATTGACACAAACATTGGTGGGGTGGCAAATAGTGAGGAGGATAGCCTTACATTACAGGCGGATATAGACGGGCTGGTCAGATGGGCTGATGACTGCCAAAAGGAATGTAATGTGGATAAGTGTGAGGTGATGCATTTGGGCAGGACAAATAAGGCACGGGAATACACGAGGAATGGTAGGGCCGTGGGAAGTAAGGAGGATCAGAGGGACCTTGGTGTGCATGTCGACAGGCCCGTTAAGGTAGCGGGACAGGAAGATAAGGTGTTTAAGAAGGCATACGCCATACTTGCCTTTATTAGCCGAGGCATAGAATATAGGAGCAGGGAGGTAATGTTCCAACTGCAGAAAACGCTGCTCAGGCCAAAGCTATAGTTCTGCGTGCAGTTCTGGAATGCGCTTTATGGGAGGGATGTGATTGGAGTGGAAAGAGTGCAGAGGACGTTTATCAGGATGTTGCCTGGCCTGGAGAGTTTCAGTTATGAGGAGAGATTGGATAGACTGGGGTTATTTTCCTTGGAGCAGAGGAGATTGAGGGAGGACATGATTGAGGTGTATAAAATTATGAGGGGCATAGATAGGGCCGACAGAAAGGAACTTTTCCCCTTGGCGGAGGGATCAGTAACCAGGTGGTATAGATTTAAGATCAGGGGCAGGAGGTTTAGAGGAGATGTGATGAGCAACTTTTGCACACACAGTGTGTTGGGAATGTGGAGTGCACTGCCTGAAAGGGTGGTAGACGCAGAAACCCTCTTAACATGTAATAAGTATTTGGGTGTGCAACTGCGATGCCGTGGCATACAAGGCCATGGGCATAGTGCTGGGAAATGGGATTAGAATAGTTGGGAACATGTTTGACATGCGCATCCTCGAAGGGTTGGAAGACCTTTTTCTGTGCTGCACACCTCTGACTCTACCGCTCTGTGACCGAGCAATGTTGCAACAATAACTAATTAAACAATCATCAGTGCTGTGGATGTTGGGAGGACAGAGCGGATCTCACTGTTGGCCTCAAATACCCGGCCGTTCCACCCCAGCCTCACCCACACCAGTTGACCTGGGTGCATGGGCCCTCTCAAGCTCCAGGGCCTCCTGCTCGAAGCGACTTAACATGTAGAGGTGAGCCTGGCCGCCTCCAGTCCTCGCACGCTCCAAGGCATTATGAGCATTCTTCTCCTGAGAAAGAGAGAACACCATTCATTGTGGCAATTTGCACATGGACTCTACATGCACACGCCGCACCCCAACCACAGTGGGCCATATCAGGCCTCCAGTGCCTCCTCTCCTCACTACTGCTGATCAGTCACACAAAGATAGTACGCCTGCTCCCAACCCCCCCCAGACGGCCACCTTGGACACATTCTGCGTCCATCACTTTAGGAACTACACAGTCTTAGCTCCCATTGCAAGGATGCGCAACTAGGTGCAGCGTCGAGGGCAGCAGATGGTTCTTGGCCACGACACCTTGAGGCTCCGATTCCACCATCTCCTCACCCTGAATAGGACATGTCCTGCAGTTCTGGGTATGCGCCTAGCTGCATCTCCTGCAGGTTGTCCCCAGACTAGTCATGTGCGGCTAAGAGCAACACATGGTGCGGGGTAGAACTCATCTCCTCATGAACCACTCAGGCTGATCTAAGCATGGGCACTATCTGCTTGTCCACCCAGCGTACGAGAAATGCCCAACATGATTCAATGCAGTCACGACAGTAAGTCTTGGGGGGGGGCCTCAAAGGCTAAGGCTACCTGCTGGGTTAAATGCCCAATGCCAACATGGTACTCACCCTGCCAGAGCGCAACAAATTGTTGAAGCGCTTGCGGCACTGGACCCAGTTGCGCTGCACCAGGTCGCGGGAGCTCACCACCTCCGCCACCTCCTCCCAGGCATGTTTGGTCATGTGAGGGGGCCTCCTCCTCCCATCCTGGGGAATCAGCATCTCCCACCGTGCGGCCACCTCCTCGAGGAGGGCAACAAGGCAGTCATCAGGAAAGCGAGGGGCGCATTGGCCCCCCTCTGGCCTACCCCGCAGCCTGGCCCTGTTCCTGGGGCAGACCCTGCAGCCTGGCCCTGCTCCTGGGGCTGGCCCTGCTCCTGGGGCAGACCCTGCAGCCTGGCCCTGCTCCTAGGGCAGACCCTGCAGCCTGGCCCTGCTCCTGGGGCAGACCCTGCAGCCTGGCCCTGCTCCTGGGGCAGACCCTGCAGCCTGGCCCGGCTCCTGGGGCTGGCCCTGCTCCTGGGGCAGACCCTGCAGCCTGGCCCTGCTCCTGGGGCTGGCCCTGCTCCTGGGGCAGACCCTGCAGCCTGCCCTGCTCCTGGGGCAGACCCTGCAGCCTGGCCTGCTCCTCTGCCCTTCCCTCCAGCGTTCCCTGCTCAGCCAACCCCCTGTGGTGCACCCTCAAACTGGCCATTGTCAGCAGCCTACAGGAGGCTGCCAGGCCTCCCTTTAAACAGACTGCCGGGTCGCCATTGGACCCGGCGGCCTGTGCACACCCGCCACAGCCCGAACACTCCTGCTATTCACGGGAGTAGGAAAATACGCTGAGTGGGCCTTAATTAGCCCGCCCTCTTAAAATGGCGGCCCGGACCCGATCGTGGGCGCTGATCGGGCCCGCGCCCGCTCTCCCCCACACCTCACAACTGAAAATTCTGCCCCAAATCTACCTTCCCGACTATCCCCATATCCCTTGATTCCCTCAAAATCTATCGACCTCTGTCGTGAATATATTTAACGACTGAGCATCGCTGCTCTCTGGACTAGAGAATTCCAATGATTCACTGCCCTCTGAGTCAAGAAATTTCTCCTCATCTCAGTCCTAAATGGCCGACTCCTTATTCTGAAACTGTGACCTTGTGTTCTAGATTCCCCAATCAGAGGAAATATTTTCTCAGCGTCTACCCTGTCAAGCCCCTTGAGAATATGTTTCAATTAGATCACCTTTCATTTTCCTAACCTCAAGGAAATTCAGGCCTTGTCCACTCATAGGACAATCCCCACATCCCAGAACCAGTCTAGTGAACCTTTGTTGCGCTCCCTCTAGGGTGATAATGTCCTTCCTCGGGTAAGGAGATTTAAACTACGCAGGACTCCAAGTGTGACCTCACCAATGTGATGTATAATTGCAGCTGGAGCTCTTTACCCTTATAGTCCGATACCTTTGTAAAAAAAAAAGCTAATATTCCATTTGCCTTCCTGATCATTTGCTGCATCTCCGTGTTAACGCTCTGTGATTCGTATACGTGTACACCCAGGTCTCTCTGAATGGAAACACTTCCCAGTCTCTCACTATTCAAAAGACCTCCTGTTTTTTTAAAAAAATCCTTCCTACCAAAGTGGACAACTTCTCACTTTGCCTCATTGTATTCCATCAGCCCTGTTCTTCCCCACTCACCCAATCTGTCTATATCCCTCTGCACCCTCTTTGCATCCTCCTCACCGTTTATTTTCCCATCTAACTTTGTATCGTCAGCAAACTTGAATACGTTAAACTCAGTCGCTTCACCTAAGTAATTGTAAACAGCTGAGGCCTAAGTACTGATCACTGTGGGATCCTACCAGTTACAAGTGTGCCAAATGTCCTGCTTATTCCTACTCCTTATGGAGGTGTCAGCTGTGGCTCAGTTCATAGCACCCTCGCCTTTGAATCAGAGGGTTGTGGGTTCATGTCCCACTCCCGGAAAACCAAGAACTGTGATTGTACTCGAAAGAGTTGCAATCTGTGACTGTTGATAACTCGAAAGAGTTTCCTACTCCTTATTCCCTGTACATTAACAATCCTCAATCCATGCTAATATATGACCCCAAATGCCATGAGTCCTAATTTTGTATTTTAACCTCGAATGTGGCATCTTATTGAATGCTTTTGGAAAATCAAAATACAGGTACCGGACCCTGTATCCGGGAAACCCGGGACCGGATGTGTGCCAGATTTATGGGTTTTCCGAATTTTGGTCAGGAGGGAAAATAGAAGGGAAATAATGAATTCAAACTCAGAGCCAGGCTGATTTCTCTACACCAGGGAAGTGATGGGGGCCGGACCAGGTTGGCTTGCACATTGTTTATCCTGACAGGGAATAAGTGAGGCCAGACCCAAAGAGAAGGGGGTCAACGCGCCACGAACATTGTTAAAAAAAAAATCAGAGGCATGGGTTTTACATTGGGATCACTGGCAGGGCCACTGGCCTCTGATTCACCTGCCCTGTCGAGATCTCAGAGGTTCAGTAATCTGTGCACCATAGTTAAAGGCCACCTCTGCACAGAGCTAGCTCTCTCCAAGGGATAGGAAGCTGCTGGGAACTGATGGCTGCAAAAGCTGGGAAACATACTGCCCCCAAATTTAGTGACGCCTCCCTCGAGCGCCTACTAGACGCAGTGGAGGCCCACCACAATGTCCTCTACTCCTGCTCCAGTGCCAACACACTGCAACAGAGGACAGCCACCCAGTGCCGAAAGGGGATGAATGATCTCCTCCGTTCCACCAGGGTAAGCCACTCTTCTCATCACTCTCAACTCACAAACCTATCACACATCTACAGGGATCTCACTCACTGCCAGCTCAAGGGACATTACCATTCACTCTCTCACACACACCTTCATCTGCCCTGCAGATCATGTCTTCATCCTGTCCATGGCACAACTCACCACCCACACATGCCAAGGCATCCTTCTCATCTGGCCTGGCAGGCGTCCTGCTCTCTCCATCTGTCTTCATGTCGGACAAGCTGGCACACAAGACGGGAAAGGTCCCAGACTGGTGGAGGAATGCCCAACCTCAAGGTCCAGACTGACTTTGAAAATGGATCAATTCAGCTGGCCGTCAAAGAATGTGGACCATTTGTGTGTTGGCAGTGAGGCCAGCAGTGAAGATCCAGGACTGCAACATCCATCAGACGACCGTGCAGTGAGCGATGTTTCCTGTTGCACTAACTATCTCTCCTTCCTTTCGCAGGCACATCTGAGAAGCAGCCGAGAGAGTCCATGAGTCAGGTCTCTGACTCCAGCCCCGAGGATACCATGGAGGAGGAATCTGCAGACAACAGCATTGAAGACCTGCTCACCCACACCCTCCACCGGTGTAGAGGCGCATGCCTTGCTGGGATCCAGTTCTAGAGTAGCTTTGGGATCACAATCTGGTAAGCACGTTGCACTGTCTAATCCACAGCAGTTGGAGGCAGGGACATCCCAGGTTTCCGGCACTCGGAGGACTGCTGGAGGCCAGAAATCTGCTGAGTCCGAGTCAGATGATGAGCCTCTGGACTCGGTTATACCTCGGTTGCTGGAGCTGCAAAGGCAAACTCGGGAGCATCGGGAAGGGATGTGCACTGCACTCCTCAGATTGCAAGGCACGGTGGAGGATTCCGTCCACCTTCAGACTGAGGTGATAGCGCCAGCATGCCAACGCACTGAGGACAACATTGGTAAGGTGGCAGTCGCTGTGGAGACCTTGGTCCAGGGCATCGGTCCTGCACTGCTGCAGGGGCTGCACTCCATCGCTGAGGCACTTGCTGGCATCCATCAGTGTCAACACTAGAGCAGGTGTGGGGCATCTCAAACTCACTCCAGCTGCCACTTTCTCTCAAGGAGTCAGCCAGGGGCCCTCGGGCACCCTTGGGGAGGAGGATCAGCAGGTGCACAGACCGAAGCCATCCACCCAGATGAGTCTGGGAGTGTCCAACCCATCCGAATCCCCTCTTCCTGTGATCCCAACAGCTCCTGCTCCACAGCTCGAGGAGGGTGTCACTGTCACACAGCAGGACCCCGAAAGCAGGCCGGGGCCCTCCAGAGGACGCCCACCAAGGTCATCACAGGCAACAGGGCGTAGCAGTCAGCAGGCTGCCTCCACCTCTGCTGTGGATGCCGGAGATGCACCAAGACGTAGCAACAGGGTTAGAAAGGTCAAGAAGATGTAACTCTTGTAGAGATAAAACAATTAACTAAATTAACAATAACAAGGGATAAATCAAGCACAGCCCCTAAGTCAGGTCAGCTGTAAAATCAAGGAAAAACTTTAAAGGAACCTTACAAACATCAAACCAAGATGTGATTAAAGGGGTCAACAAAACACCCCAGTCCCCGCGGTGCCCACCGGGCACGGAAGGCCTCGATAGTGCCGGCAGACACCGCGTGCTCCCTTTCCAGGGACATCCGGCCGCGAACGTAGCCGCGGAAGAGGGACAAACAATCGGGCGGGACTCCCCCCTCGATCGCCCGCTGCCTGGACCCAAGAAGATGTAGTTGCACAATGTGGGCACGGGTGTTAATCACTTGTACGTAATGTTGGCCATTGTAAATACACTCCCAAGAATGTCTACTTGTCTAAGGCTCCTTGTTATGATGAGCAAGTGTTCATGTCAATCAGGTGTGAAACCTTGGTTCCTGCACAAAATGAAGGCAAGTGTCTCAGTCCAGGGCCTCTCCCCAGCGCAGTGTGTAACCTTCTGTGCACAGCGATTGTCTGGCTTCAAAATCACTCTCCAGATCAGTGATGCCCGCAACTCGATGTGGTTTGTATTTGCTTCAAGAATCTCGTACCCAAGCGTCAATGGGTTTCGTGATGTTCTCCGTGTGCTCGCGGCACCTTAGAGGCGGGGCTGACCCCCACCATCTCGCCAGCGTTCCTGGCTGTTGAAGGTGTGGTGCTGAAGGGAACAGGTATTGAAGCCTGCCGAAGGATCAAGAGCTGTTAAAGTTCCTGTGCCTGCTGTATCTCAGCAGCGTCTCCATGATATGAGCCTCTTCACAGAGCGTATGTGCGCTGCCCTCACCCAGAGAGGTGTCAGACGTTCCCAGGTGCAATGTGAAGATCTCAGGGGTGTCCTCACTGCATCTCGTCACCATCCTCCTGGATTCTTGTGGCAATGAGGGCCTCACAAGCACGCCTGCCTCGTCTGGCCAGTGAGACAGCCTCATCGCCTGCATCCTCACCTTCTCGGACCTCATCACCCTCATCCCCTTCGACTTCCTCCTCAAAGGAGGAGACATGCAGCTCTTCCATCTCCTCATCATCCAGGTCCTCCCACTTTTGCAGCGCCAGGTTGTGCAGTGTGCAGCAAGCCACGATGATGTGGGACACCCTCTGAGGAGTGTTTGCCAGATCTGTCGAAGGCACTGGAACCTCATTTTCAGGATCCCTACGGTGTGCTCCACCAAACTCTGGGTTGCAGCATGAGCCTCGTTGTAACTTCTCTCAACAGGAGCCTGAGGCCGCTGCACATGTGCCATCAGCCACGTCATTTGTGGGTAGCCCTTGTCCCTGAGGAACCAACCCTGCAGACTGTGCTGTCCCTGGAAGATGTCAGGGATCTAGGAGCTGCTGAGGATGTACGAGCAATGGGTGCTGCCGGGGTATCTTGCACAAACCTCCTTGATCCGTTTATTATGGTTGCAGACCGGCTGAACATCGAGAGAGCGGAAGCCTTTGCAGTTCACATACTGGACCGCTTGTTGCCAGGGAGATTTGAGAGCAACGTGAGTGCAGTCGATGACACCGTAAATCTCTGCAACTCCCAGCGCTCTTGCTTCCTGGCTCGCCTGGTCTCCGCCGAAGTTGACAAGGTTGCGTGCCTTGGCAAAAATGGTGTCCATGACCTCCTGGATCCATTTGTGGGTGGAGGCTTGCGAGATCTCACACAGGTCCCCAGTGGAGACCAGGGAGGAGCCACTGCTGTAGAAATTGAGCACGGCGGTCACTTTCACTGCCATTGGCAGTGGATGCCCCCCCCCACCGAGACCCCGCGGCGCCAAATCCTGCAGAAGGTGGCACATGTGAGTGACCAGTTCCCTTGACATACGCAGTCGTCGGCAACATTGGTTCTTGCTCATCCACAGGTAGCACATGCGCCACCCATAGACCCAGGTCCAGTGAGGCGCCTACGAGCGACGGCTCTCTGGGGTTCACCCTGTGCATGTGGAAGAGGCCATGCCGCCCCTTGGTCTTGAGGGTCCTGCTCCTGCCTTTGGCAAGCCAGACACCTCCATCGCATTCTTCGCCTTCTTCTCTCCTGCCTGTAAGCAACCAGGCAGACAGCGAGACCACCAGACTCCATCTCCCTGATGGTCTCCTCACTGCAATATCAAAGAGAGAGACGCGAGTGTCAGCAATTGTCTCCTAAGGACCGCTGTTGGTCAAGTCATCGCCTGCGGCTGCCTCTCAAGGCCCCTCTACACATGCCGGAGAGTCCTAGCCACCGCATAGATGGCCAGTGTTTAGTGCGCATGATGGTTGACCAAAACTCCATCCACCACCGCCCCACGCCACATGACCGAGTGGTTGCAGCTTCAACCACTCGACTACATCCTGAACTCTCGTCTCAGGCGCAGGCATTTTCCTAACCTGCACTCTAAGGCTTCGCTGTTTGCCTGAACCATGAGGGTGACTTTTTAATGTTAACTTGAACAGGGACCAGGAGCGCACCCCCCCGGTCAGTGTTCCATGGCCCACCTTTCCCAAGGGGATCCTCAAGCTTGCCCAGTCGCCTGTCAGGAAGATCTCATAATTTTCATAATCTTATTGGAATTTATTGTAGAGTAGAGTAATAGTGGGGTCTGTATCTATGGATCTACGTCTGTGTGTCTGTGTGTGTGTGATTTCATTGAATTAAAGACAGTTGGGCTGAAGGCTTTAATAAATCGGAAGATAAGCTAAGTTTGAAATGTTGAGTAGATAAACATGGGGGACGTTTCCCTTTGGGAATTGAGCAGCTCAGCATTTACCATCAGCTGTGCCATAACATCGCACAATTGTTCTGCAGCACCATAGCAGTCATTCGATTTTGAAGTCTGCGCGCAAGGGGTTAACAGTAGAGGAGCAACCATTGACACTCTCAGGGATTAGGACTGCTTGAGTGGGCACACTTGCTTGACCAGCCAGACTCCAAGCATGTCAATGAAGCTCAAGCGAATGGGTCTCAGCTGCGCAAGAGTGCTCATCTTTGATGTTTTCCATCTGCCTGGCTGTTTATTCCCTCATCCACCCCCTGGCATGTGTTTGAGTCCAACCTTCGGTCTAGGCTGCCATGATGGCACCCCCGCATCAACCCTTGCACTCTAGCCCTTGCCCTGGGGTTACCTTCTCTCTGGCACTGTTACCCTTGCCCCGGCACCACAAGCCAGCCACGAAGAAGCCGCTGTGGGGACTTGCCTGTAAGCCCCCCCCGCCCCCAAGAATCCATGGAGCCACTTCCTTGCATTGGGATCCTCACAAGTGCTGTGCTAATTTGTGAGCACACACCTCCGAGTTCCCCTAGAAGTTCAGGGTTGCCAGCTACAGGCCTTTTAAAGGCAGTTGTAAATCACCCTGTTCTAAAATCACGCTGACATGGGATTTAAGTTTGACATGGGGGGCTAATTCCGGCCACAATAGTGAGATGTAAATCTATCCAAATTAAATACCCAACGTTCGACGGTGGGAAACGTGGCCTGCCATTGACAAGGGAAGGGGCCAATCGCTTCCTGGATTTACGTCACCGGGAAACGCGCCTAAGGCCTTTCGCGAGATTTTGTGATCTCATCACCAAGCAGGCCTGTCCCAACTGGGCGTGGAAAATCCCGGCCTACGTCTCTGATAATAGATTCTAGCATTTTGCCTAGTAGCGCTGTTAGGCTAACTGGCCTATAGTTCGCCATTTTCTCTCTTCCTCCTGTCCTAAATAGTGAGGTTAAGTTTGCTGCCTTCCAATCCTTGGGAACTGTTCCAGAATCTAAGGAATTTTCAGGAACAAATCCACTGCATCCATTATTTCTGCAGTTAGCTGTTTTGAAACCCTAAAATGCAGGTTATTAGGTCCAGGGATTTGTTACCTCATTAATCCCATTAGTTTTTCCAGGACTGTTTATTTATACTGATTTTTAAAGTTCCTTATTCTTGCTAGACCATTATTTCCAGGGTGTTTACTGTGAAGACAGATACGAAGTATTTGTTTAATGTCACTATTTCTTTACAGTCCATTAGAATTTCCATCTGTGTCTGCCTGTAATGGGCCCACATTTATATTCACTAATCCCCTATTTACATGCCTATAGAAATGTTTCCAATCTGTTCGAATGTCTCTTGCTAGTCTACTCTCAATATCCATTTCTTATTAACTTCAGTATCAAGTCCTCCTTTGCTGAATTCTAAAATTTTCCCAATCCTTTACTCTTTGTGACAACATTATTCGTTTAATACTATCTTTAACTCCTCTTGAAGAGAGCTGGCATGGACATGATGGGCCAAATGGTCGCCTTCTGTGCTGTACCCATTCTATGATTCTGTGACTGTTACCCACAATTGGACTATTTTCTCTGTGGGGTTTTTGTGCCTTCAAGGAAGGCGTATTTGTTTACCTGGAAGGACAAGGATGCATGAAAGTACCACCACCTGCAAGTTCCCCTCCAAGCAGTCCATGTCCAAATGCAGCAAGACCTGGACAATATCCAGGCTTGGACTGACAATTGGAAACTAACATTGGCGCCACACAAGTGCCAGGCAATGACCATCTCCAACAAGGGAGAATCTAACTATCACCCCTTGACATTCAATGGCATTACCATCACTGAATCCCCCACTATCAACATCCAGGGGGTTACCATTGACCAAAAACTGAACTGGACTAGCCATATAAATAGTGTGGCTACAAGAACAGGTCAGAGGCCAGGAATCGTGCGATGAGTAACTCACCTCCTGACTCCCCAAAGCCTGTCCACCATCTACAGGGCATAAGTCAGGAGAGTGATGGAATACACCCCTCTTGCCTGGATGAGTACAGCACCCACAACACTCAAGAAGCTTGACACCATCCAGGACAAAGCTGTCCACTTGGTTGGAACCACATCCATAAACATTCACTCCCTCCACCACCAACGCACGGTGGCAGCAGTGTGTGTACCATCTACAAGATGCACTTCAGGAATTCATCAAGAGTCCTTAGACAGCACCTTTCAAACCCATGACCACTACCATCTGGAAGGACAAGGGCAGCAGACACATGGAAACACCACGACCTGGAAGTTCCCCTCCAAGTCACTCACTATCCTGACTTGGAAATATATCACCGTTCCTTCACTGTTGCTGGGTCAAAATCTTGGAACTCCCTCCCTAACAGCACTGTGGGTGTACCTACACCACATGAACTGCAGCGGCTCAAGAAGGCAGCTCACCGCCACCTTCTCAAGGGCAACAAGGGATGGGCAATAAATGCTGGCCCAGCCAGCAAAACCCACATCCCGTGAATGAATTTTTAAAAATTCATTCGCCATCCTGACGAACATATGGATACGGAGTAGGGGTAGGCCATTCAGCCCCTTGTGCCTGTTCCGCCGTTCAATCAGATCATGGTTGGTCTGATCGTAACCTCAGCCCCACATTCATTCCTACCCCCATAACCTTTCATTCCCACCCCCATAACCTTTCATTCCCTTGTTAATCAAGAATCTATCTAGCTCTGCCTTAAAAATATTCAAAGACTCTGCTTCCCTTCCACTGCCTTTCGAGGAAAAGAGTTCCAAAGACTCACTACCCTCTGAGAGAAAAATATTTCTCCTCATCTCTGTCTTAAATGGGCGACCCCTTATTTTTAAACAGTGACTCCTAGTTCTAGATTCTCCCACAAGTGGAAACATCCTCTCCACATCCACCCTGTCAAGACCCCTCAGGATCTTTAACATTTCAATTAAGTCGCCTCTTACTCTTCTAAATTCCAATGGATACAGGCCTGTCCTCATAAGACAACCCGCCTATTCCTGGTATTAGTCTAGTAAACCTTCTCTGAACTGCTTCTAACACATTTACATCTTTCCTTAAATAAGGAGACCAGTACTGTACACAATACTCTAGATGTGTTCTCACCAGTACCCTGTACAACTGAAGCATAATCAATTCCCCTCACAGTAAATGATAACATTCTATTAGCTTTCCTAATTACTTGCTGTACCTGCATACTAGTCCTTCGTGATTCATACATTAGGACACCCAGATCCTTCTGAATCTCAGAGCTCTGCAATCTCTCATTATTTAGGTAATAAGTTTATTTTTTATTCTTCCTGCCAAAATGAACAATTTCACATTTTCCCACATTATACTCCATTTGCCAGATCTTTGCCCACTCACTTAACCTATCTATGTCTCTTTGTAGCCTTCTTATATCCCCTTCACAATTTACTTTCCTACCTATCTTAGTGTAGTCAGCAAATTTAGTAACCATTTCCTCGGTCCCTTCATCCAAGTCATTTATATAAATTGTAAAATGTTGAGGCCCCCATCGCTGATCCCTGTGGCACACCACTCATCACATCCTGCCAACCTGAAAAAGACCCACTTATGCCAACTCTTCCTGTTAGCTAGCCAATCTACTATCCATGCCCCCTGTACCATGAGCTTTTATTTTCCGTAATAAGTGACACCTTAACAAATGTGTTCTGGAAATCTAGATACAGTACGTCCACCGGTTCCCCTTTATACACACCACATGTGACTCCTTCAAAGAACTCCAATAAATTGGTTAAACATGATTTTCTTTGCACAAAACCATGTTGACTTTGCCTTGTTGCCTTGAATTTTTTAAGGGCCCCCTGACTTGGAAATATATCGGCCGTTCCTTCACTGTCGCTGGGTCAAAACCCTGGAACTCCCTCCCTAACAGCGCTGTGGGTGTACCTACACCACATGGGCTGCAGCGGTTCAAGGCAACGGCTCACCCCCACCTTCTCAAGGGGCAACTAGAGATGGGCAATAAATGCTGGCCCAGCCAGTGAAGCCCACATCCCATAAAGGAACAATAACGAATGTGAGTGGGTCTGGACTATGTGAGAGGTTCCACATCTGGTTTCTTCGAGGGGCAGCGGCAGTACCGGCAGCTGCGGCAGGGGGCGCTCCCCCGGCCGGGCCACATCATGAGGGAAGGGAGGATCCGGGGGAGCGGGTTCCGTGTGGGACCGATACCCCCTCCCCCTCCCCAGGGACACTGAGGCAGCGCCCGGGCCGGACCGCGATTCACTTCCCTGGCGTTCGAGAGTGGAATCAAGGCGGGGGATCCGGCAGTGATGAACAGGCACGGACCCGGTCACAGAAATTACCGCGGACCCGGGGGGGGGGAGGAGGGGGGTAGGGGCAGGGGGAGGAGGGGGTGGGGCAGGGGCGGGGGGGAGGAGGGGGGCGGGGGCGGGGGGGGGGAGAGGGGTTGGGGGGGGGGGGGAGAGGGGTTGGGGGGGAGGAGGGGGTAGGGGCAGGGGGGGAGGAGGGGTGTAGGGGAGGAGGGGGGTGGAGGGAGAGGGGGGTGGGGGGATAGGGGGAGGAGAGGAGGGCAGTGGGGAGAAGGGGGTGGGGGCGGGGGAGTGCTGGGGTGGGGGGAGGGGGAGTGCTGGGGAGGGGGGCGGGGGGAGGGGGACTGCTGGGGTGGGGGGAGGGGTGGCAGTGGGAGGGGGAGAGAGGGGGGAGGGGGAGAGAGGGGATAGGGGGGAGGGCGGGGAGGGGGGAGCAGGGGGAGGGGGAGAGAGGGGATAGAGGGGAGGGGGAGAGAGAGCACCCCAGGGAGGAGGGGAGAGAGAGAGAGAACCCAGGGGAGGGTGGGGGTTGGGAGAGAGTCCGGGGGTGTCTGACGGGGGGAGGATAGGGGAATGGGGAGCCCCAGGGGATCGAGGGAGGCGGGCAGATCCTGGGGCTCTGAGGGAGGAAGGGGAGCCACTGGGGTCTGAGAGGAGATGTTTGGGGCTTGAGCAGAGGAGAGTTCAGGAATCTCAGGGGACAGGATCTGAGGGGAGTAGAGGGTCGGTCTGAGGGGAGTAGAGGGTCGGTCTGAGGGGAGTAGAGGGTCGGTCTGAGGGGAGTAGAGGGTCGGTCTGAGGGGAGTAGAGGGTCGGTCTGAGGGGAGTAGAGGGTCGGTCTGAGGGGAGTAGAGGGTCGGTCTGAGGGGAGTAGAGGGTCGGTCTGAGGGGAGTAGAGGGTCGGTCTGAGGGGAGTAGAGGGTCGGTCTGAGGGGATGGGAGCCCTGGGGTCTCTGGGCAGCAGGGTGTTCTAAGAGCATAGTCAAAACTACTCATCATTGCTTCCTGTGTTTGCTGTGCTAATATCGAGACTGCTGCTGACTTTTAAATCATTCTTTTAGAGATACTGGGGAACTCCTTTCTGTTTTAAGCTTATTCAGAGGAATAAGTGCTATCTCCAGCATTTGTAAAGACCAAGCTTGATGACACCTGATTTAATCCATTTCTCTACCCACTCATGTCCATCCTGACTCCCGCCGAGGGTCACTTCCAACAACACGGCCACTTCCCTTTCTTCCAGGTAGCCCTGACGGCAGATTCACAGACTCACGTCTCTTATCAGTCATTTCCCTGCGGCTTTGGTCACCACCAGATCCCAGTCCTGATTCCAGCAACTCCGTAAAGATGTGACCGCTGGTCACGTTAGGGGATTAAGGGGGCGAAGGCACCATCCTGGGCAGACTGAGCGGGGTGAAGGTTAATGCAGAGACACAAGACCTGGTTTGCTCAGCTGGCACGGTCACTGGTCACGGATGGAGTTGGACACTGGAACAGTCAGGAGCTTGAGGACCAAGGGGGAGGGATGTGTGCGGGGATTGAGCAGTGACGTGTCAATATTGGAGTGACCGGTCTTGTTTCAGTTTATGTAAAATGCTGATTTTGATGAAGATAATGACGCAGACCGACACCAATTCGTACGTTCTGTCTCGTTTCTCTGTAGCTCCTCGGAATGACTTCACCCGTGATGGTCGTGCGTCTGCCCCGAGGTCCCGATGGGCAGAGCCGAGGCTTTGATCCGACCTCCCCGCGGTACCACGCCCTTGCACCTACTTCCATCCAAGCTTCAAACAACTGCAGCGGTTCCGACCTCAAGGAGGAGCAGCGATCGCGGTCTGCCCTGCGGGAACGCTTCCTGCGCAGCCTGATTGCAATGGCGGGGAAGCCAGTGGACTTCACCATGTACGAGAGGGTCTCTGTCACTGCCACGTTCGCGGCTTCAGACATCGACATCCTGAACTTCCAGGTGTCTCATTTGCAGACGCCGCTGGGTGTTCAGAAGGAAGCGCTGCTCCGATGTCCAGACATCATCGCCTACGCATTTAACCTTTAACCCCTCTACGCTGCTCACAAGAAGGGAGATTGTAACCCTGTTAGATGCTCGGGTCCTTTTGGGCTCAGGTCTGAGTCGCACCAATGAGGCCGAGTGAAGCAGCGTCAAGGTTTTCCCTTTGTTCTCAGTGTGGGGATTGCTGGCTGGCTGAGGTGTGATTTACAAAGTTCACTGTTGTTGCTCAGCTTACAACCTGAACTCTTCAGTAAAAATCTCTTGGCAGTATGTTAATGCTGTACTGAAAACACAATAAATGTTTGGATTATACATGCACGATTCTGAAGTTGCAATCATAATTCCCTGGTTTCACTTTGTTAAAGCTGAGACACGGATATCACCTCCTACTTTTCTAGGACATCAATACTGGGGAATACCTTGCTGCTTTAAGTCCTTGCTTCTTCTACAATCTACAAGTTTTTGAAACAACAATATTCTGCACCTTTAACATTATAAAACATCCCTATGTGCTTTGTGGGAGCGTTATAAAACTTGACACAGCGACACATCAGGCAATATTAGACCAGATGACCAAAAGCTTGAACAAAGAGGGAGCTTCCAAGACATGTCTTAAGGGAGGAAAGAGTGGCGGAGAGGTTAAGGGAGGGAATCCCAGAACTTAATTACTTGGCAGCAAAACGCATAGCTGCCAGGGGTGGAGTGATTAAGATTGGGGCTTCTCAAGAGGCCAGAATTAGAGAGCAGAGATCTCGGAGGATTGTGAGGCTGGAGGAGATTACATGGATAGGGAAGGGTGAGGCCATGGAGGGAATTGAAAACAAGGATGTGAATTTTAAAACTCAGGCATTGCTTAACTGGGAACTACTTGGTAGACCAGCAAGCACATGGGTGATAGGGGAATGAAATTTGGTGTGAGTTCGGACGTGGGCAGCACAGATTTGGTGTGTGTTCGGACGTGGGCAGCACAGATTTGGTGTGAGTTCGGACGTGGGCAGCACAGATTTGGTGTGAGTTCGGACGTGGGCAGCACAGATTTGGTGTGAGTTTGGACATGGCAGCTGAGTTTTGGATGACAACAAGTGTCCAGACGGGTGGACCTGGTAGGCCATCCAGGAGTGCATTGGAATGGTCAGGTCTAGCTCTGGCAAAGGATGAGGATTTCAGCTACACATGAAGCTGAGACAGGGTGGATGTTGGGTGATGTTACAAAGATGGAAATAGGTGGTCTCAATGATGTTGCAGACTGAAACTTGCTGTCATCTGATTTATTCTGCCTAATACTGTCGTGGCCTATATCTTAAAGGGGCTGTTGAGAAAAAGAAGGCAGAGTCTGACTAATGAGATAACTGTTTCAAAGAACTGGCACCAGTCTGATGGACTGAATGGGCTCCACCTTGGTCCTGTGCTGTGTGATTCACTCCCCTCCTGACTCTTGCTTTGTTAGAATGGCCCAAGTAGCCTAAAGTGGCACAAAAAGCAAAAGTATCTCAACTTGTTTTGCAGCATTTTGGCCTGACAGCGAATGTGGAGAAGGATGGGGGTGGCATTCATGGGCGTGAATCTTGTCTCTGCATGAACGAAAGAGAGTTTGGAAACTCAAAAGACCATGGAATTCTGAAATTGCAGAAATACTAATAGCATAGTCCAAAGGCTACCGAAGGAGACAAGGTGGTCTTGTGTCGATCAAACTGTAAAGACCATTATTAATCACTGCCTCATACATGTCTGGTATGATCCCGGGCTGAGAGTTAAGATCTCCTGTCGCCATGTCCCAGCATCGATGGCCCACGGAGAAATTCTGCAGCTTGATTACATTGGGCCCATTTCAAAGGACACAAGAAGGATAACCAGTGCATCTTGGTTACACGTGGCTGCTTTCCCAACGGGAGCAAGGAGTAAGCATCAAAAATTGTAAATTGGTCTGAGAGAGGATGCACAAAATATGGAATAAAGGAAAAGGAGAAAGGTTCTGCCCTCTTTTATTGACGAAAGCTGCAGGAGTTTGTAGTAAAGGGGCCTCCTTGGAAGAGTGACCATAATGTGGTAGAATTTTATACTGAATTTGCAAGTGATTTTGTCAAGTCTTAAATCTAAACAAAGCAAACCACGAGGTACAAGCGGCAAGTTGGGTAAGGTAGATTGGGACACTCCGTTAACAGGTATGATGACAAGTATTTAAAGAATTAATAGACAATTTGCAACAAATATGCATTCCTTCAAGGCACAAAAACCCCAGAGAGAATGGGTACAGCACAGAAGGCGACCATTTGGCCCATCATGTCCATGCCAGCTCTCTTCAAGAGGAATTAAAGATAGTATTAAATGAATAATGTTGTCACAAAGAGTAAAGGATTGGGAAGATTTTAGAATTCAGCAAAGGAGGACTTGATACTAAAGTTAATAAGAAATGGATACTGAGAGTAGACTAGCAAGAGACATTCGAACAGATTGGAAACATTTCTATAGGCATGTAAATAGGGGATTAGTGAATATAAATGTGGGCCCATTACAGGCAGACACATATGGAAATTCTAATGGACTGTAAGGAAATGGCGACATTAAACAAATACCCTGTATCCATCTTCACAGTAAACACCCTGGAAATAATGGTCTAGCAAGAATAAGGAACTTTAAAAAATCAGTATAAATAAATAGTACTGGAAAAACTAATGGTGACAAATCCCTGGACCTAATAACCTGCATTTTAGGGTTTCAAAACAGCTAACTGCAGAAATAGTGGATTTGTTCCTGAAAATTCCTTCGATTCTAGAACAGTTCCCAAGGATTGGAAGGCAGTAAACATAACCTCGGACTTTAGGACAGGAGGAAGAGAGAAAATGGCGATCTATAGGCCAGTTAGCCTAACAGCGCTACTAGGCAAAATGCTAGAAACCTTTTTTTTAATTCATTCATGGAATGTGGGCGTCACTGGCAAGGCCAGCATTTATTGCCCATCCCTAATTGCCCTTGAGAACTGAGTGGTGAGAGGGCATTTAAGAGTCAACCACATTCCTGTGGGTCTGGAGGTCACGCAGGCCAGACCAGGAAAGTACAGCAGGTTCCCTTCCCTAAAGGGCCTTAGTGAACCAGATGGGTGTTTACAACAATCAACAGTGGTTTCATGGTCACCTTTAGACCTTCAATTCCAGGTTTTTTTATTGAATTCAAATTTCACCACCTGCCGTGGTGGGACCCAGGTCCCCAGAGCTTGGGTCTCTGGGTTACTTGACCAGTGACAATACCACTACGCCACCGCCTCCCTCTATTATCAGAGACATAGGAACGAGGCACTTAAGAAATCATAATATGATTAAACAGAGACAACACAGAATAATGAAAGGAAATTTGTGTTTGACAAATCTATAAAGAGTTTCAGGTTGTAGCTAGTAGCTGGATAAGGGACAACCAGTGGACGCGGTGTCCCGGGACTAGACCCCTTATCCGGTATCCCAAAATCCAGAAGGACCCGAGAACTGGCTCCAACCCTGGAAACTACAATCCCCATCGTGCATTAACTGTGTTCCTCTCCGCAGATGCTGTCAGACCTGCTGGGTTTTTCCAGCTATTTTTGTTTTTGCCCCATCATGCAGTGTTGTCCATCACATCCAGGTTGTGACACGACGATCCCCTGCTCCTTGGGTCGATCTTACTTATTCCCTGTCGGGGTTAATGGCACACTGCTGGCCAGGCCCGCCTCTCAGCCCTTCCTGGGGCAGTGAAATCAGCCTGACTCTAAGTTTTAATTAATTATTATCCTATTTCTCTCCCCACTCCCCCCAAGCTCCCCAACCCAAAATCCGGAAAACCCATAAATCTGGCACACATCCGGTCCCGGGTTTCCCGGATACGGGGTCCGGTACCTGTATTTTGATTTTCCAAAAGCATTCAATAAGATGCCACATTCGAGGTTAAAATACAAAATTAGGACTCATGGCATTTGGGGTCATATATTAGCATGGATTGAGGATTGTTAATGTACAGGGAATAAGGAGTAGGAATAAGCGGGACATTTGGCACACTTGTAACTGGCAGGATCCCACAGTGATCAGTACTTAGGCCTCAGCTGTTTACAATTACTTGGGTGAAGCGACTGAGTGTAACGTATTCAAGTTTGCTGACGATACAAAGTTAGATGGGAAAATAAACGGTGAGGAGGATGCAAAGAGGGTGCAGAGGGATATAGACAGATTGGGTGAGTGGGGAAGAACAGGGCTGATGGAATACAATGAGGCAAAGTGAGAAGTTGTCCACTTTGGTAGGAAGAATTTTTTAAAAAACAGGATGTCTTTTGAATCGTGAGAGACTGGGAAGTGTTTCCATTCAGAGAGACCTGGGTGTACACGTACACGAATCACAGAGCGTTAACACGGAGATGCAGCAAATGATCAGGAAGGCAAATGGAATATTAGCTTTTTTTTTACAAAGGTATCGGACTATAAGGGTAAAGAGCTCCAGCTGCAATTAGACAGGACATTGGTGAGGTCACACTTGGAGTCCTGCGCAGTTTAAGTCTCCTTACCCAAGGAAGGACATTATTGCCATAGAGGGAGCGCAACAAAGGTTCACTAGACTGGTTCTGGGATGTGGGGATTGTCCTATGAGTGGACAAGGCCTGAATTTCCTTGAGGTTAGGAAAATGAAAGGTGATCTAATTGAAACATATTCTCAAGGGGCTTGACAGGGTAGACGCTGAGAAAATATTTCCTCTGATTGGGGAATCTAGAACACAAGGTCACAGTTTCAGAATAAGGAGTCGGCCATTTAGGACTGAGATGAGGAGAAATTTCTTGACTCAGAGGGCAGTGAATCATTGGAATTCTCTAGTCCAGAGAGCAGCAGATGCTCAGTCGTTAAATATATTCACGACAGAGGTCGAAAGATTTTGAGGGAATCAAGGGATTATGGGGATAGTCGGGAAGGTAGATTTGGGGTAGAAAATCAGCCATCAGCTTGTTGAATAGTGGAGCAGGCTTGAAGGGTCCAATTGCTGGCTCCTACTCCAATTCCTCATGTTCCTTCGTTTACCGTGCACTGTCCCTTTAAAAAGCCTGTCTGAGGGTTTTGGTGCTGCTGCTGTGGCTCTTCCCCCTTTCCTCAATGTGTGAGAACATGACAAAGATTTAATTTGGTTGCGAAGACATTTTTTTTCCTCTAGTGATAGTATTTTTACAGTTATTTGGGAAGATGGCTGAAGAGCAGAGAGAACAATGGCATAATCCACTGAGTTATTGTAAGCATGCGCTGGTTTGATCATTTTAGCTCTTTTGTATTGTGTTTATTTCGTAGACTATTTTTCTCAATTTATTGGAAATACTGAGGTTAACTAACCTATAAAAAATGTGAAAACCCATCTTTTCATTCTGGACACAAAATGCTGGTTATTGCAAAGTCTAATTCCTGATGTGAGACTCTCAGATAAAAATGAGCAATTTTCCACTTCTAAAATGTTTACTAATTTGAAATGAAAATTCTCTATGTCTTTGCCAAGAATCTATAGACACGTTACAATTGTGTTGTACTAACTAAGCAAACTAACACTATGGAACAGTTCCAATAATGGTTCAAGACCCTCGGGTGCATCATGCAACATGTGAGCGCACATGTTCAACTATATCACTGCCAAGTCCACACCCTTAGTGGATGTGTGGAAGTTTCTAGATGCCGTGACTGAATTATGATAAGTTCCGTGACCCCCTGGAAATGTAGGAAACAAAACAGCACAGAATGAGGCCATTCAGCCCAACAGTTCCATGCCAGTGTTTATATTCCATACAAGCCTCCTCCCACCTTCTTCATCTCAGCCAATCAACATATCCTTCTATTCCTTTCGTGTGTTTTTCTAGTTTCTCCTGCCCTAGACCTGAATGTCTATCTCTCTCTAGTTCCTCTCCTATCTCCCCTAATGCTTTCTCTGTGCTCATCTTGTCCATGAGACCCATTCCTGCTCGGTCACTCCTATTCCCAATAAGCTTTGGACCAACCACATTCCATGCTGGCTCCCATGTTAGCTGATACTGTTAGCAGTTCACTCTCCTCAAGTTCTGCCCCTCTCCTTCAAATCTGGCATCATATCCCCTCTCCTCAAAAAAAAACTCTTGACCCCTCCATCTTTGCGAACCGTCCGATCTCCAAACACCCTTTCCTGTCTGCAATCCTTGTATGTGTTGTCGCCTCTCAAATTCATGCCTATCTTTCCCAAAACTTGATGTTTGGATCTGTCCAATCAGGTTTCTGCCCTTCCACAGTATCCAAATGGCTCTTATCAAATTCACAAAGGACATCCTAAGTGTCTGAGACAAAGGCAAACTGTCCCTCCTCATCTTTCTTGACCAGTCTGCAGCCTTTGATATGACCACATCATCCTCCTCCAACACCTCCCACCATTGTCCAGCTGGGTGGGATTGCACTTGCCTGGTTCCATTCTTATTTGTCTAATTGTAGCCAGAGAATCATCTTGCAATGGTTTTTCTTCCTGCTCCTACGCAGTTACCTCTGGTATTCCTCAAGGGTCTATCCTTGTCCCCTTCCTATTTCTCATCCATACTATCTCTCTCCACCTTCCCACTAAATATTCAGACTGCTTATCTAACCAGTACCGGATGAGCTGAAATTTCCTCTTTGGTCCCTGCTACAAACTCTGCTCTCTCACCACCGCTTCTATCCCTCTCTCCGGCAACAGTTGAACCAGAGTGTTCACAAACTTGGTGCCATATTTGGCCCCGATCACATTTCCACAACATCATTAAGACTGCCTGTTTCCACCTCCCTAACATTGCCCAGCTACACCCCGTCTCAGCTCTTCTGCTACTGAAACCCCCATCCATGTCTTTGTTACCTCTAGACTTGCCTATTCCAAAGCTCTCCTGGCTGGATTCCCACATTATACACACTGTAAACTTGAGGCCATCAAAAACTCTACTCACCGTGTCCTAACCTGCAACAAATCTCGTTCATCCATCACCCCTGCGCTTGCTGATCTACCTTGGCTCCCACTTAAGCAACACTCATTTAAAATTCTCATCCCAGTTTTCAAATCTGTCCGTGACCTCATCCCTCCCTATCTCTGTAATCTCCTCCATCTATACAACATCTCTGCATTCCTCTAATTCTGGCCTCTTGATAATCCCTGATTTTAATCGCTCCACCATTGGCAACCATGCCTTCAGCTGCCTGGTCCCCACATTCTGAAATTCTGGCCCCACTGTGGTGTAGGTACACCTACAGTGCTGTAGGAACGGCAATATATTTCCAAGTCAGGATGATGAGTGGTTTGGAGTAGAACTTGCAGGTGGCGGTGTTCCCATGTGTTTGCTGCCCTTGTCCTTCTAGACGACAGCGGACATGGGTTTGGAAGGTGCTGCCTAAGGAGCCTTGGTGAGTTGCTGCAGTGCATCTTGTAGATGGTACACACTGCTGCTACTGTGCGTGTGGTGGAGGGAGTGAATGTTTGTGGATGGGATGAATGCTGTGAAAGGGATGCTTTGTCCTGGATGGTGCTGAGCTTCTTGAGTGTTGTTGGAGCTGCACTCATCCAGGCAAGTGGAGAGTATCCCTTCACACTCCTGACTTGTGCCTTGTAGATGGTGGACAGGCTTTGGGGAGCCAGGAGGTGAGTTACTCACTGCAGGATTCTCAGCCTCTGACCTGCTCTTGTAGCTACAGTATTTATATAGCATGTTGTAAATGTATCTATGTTATTCATCTCCACTACTGTCTGTGGTTCCACACTTCCACTCTCATGGAAACGATGTTTCTACTGAATTACGTATTGGATATATTAGTGAATATCTTATACTTGTGGCTCTTGGGTTTTTGTCCACCGCACAATTGTTGGGGGGGGGGGTGGTGGGATGGGGTGGGGGGTGTGCTGTGGGAATATGAGGAAGAACCTTTTTGCATAGCGAGTGGTAATGACCAGGAACTTGCTGCCCACAAGGGCGGTGAAAGCGGAGACGATCAACGATTTCAAAAGGAAATTGGATGGGCACTTGAGGGAAATAAACTCACAGGGCTACAGGGGTAGAGCAGGGGAATGGGACTGACTGGATTGCTGTACAGAGAGCTGGCATGGAATTAACTAAAAGCAAAATACTCCGGATGCTGGAAATCTGAAACAAAAAAATCAGGAAATGCTGGGAAAACTGCAGAGAGAGAAACAGAGTTACCGTTTCCAGTCCGTATGGCTCTTCTCCAAGAACTCGAAACACTAACTCTTGTTTCTCTCTCCACAGATGCTGCCAAACCTCAGTTTTTCCAGCATTTCCTGTTTTTATGCCAGTATAGACTTGTTGGGCCGAATGGCCTCCTTCTGTGCTATAATGACTCGATTTCTACACCTACCCTACAGCCAACGGTGGATCTGGTGGATTCTCGTGACAGTGAGGGTGGAGGAGGTTCGACCAATGGCCGGCTGGTGCCCAGGCGGAGGATCCTCTGGGAAGAGGGTTTGAGTTCCCTTCAAACACACGTGAGGAAGGCAATGGGAAATTACCTCAAGTTTCCCTTTCACCCTGGCAAATATGGTCAGTACAGACAATCCTTATAAAGACAACAGTGTAAATGGGGTTGGGATCAATCGTGTCAACGCTTCACTCTGTACGGACAATGGGGTTAGAATAGTTAGGTAATTGTTTGACCGGCGCAGACCTGATGGGCCGAAGGGTCTTTTTCTGTGCTGTAGATCTCTAAGACTCTATGACTATGACATCCATGAATCGGAGGTGGAACTAGAACTCCAGTGAGCCCATCCACTGTTGTTATGATCATATTCGATCGAGGTATTCAAAAGGGAATTGGATTGCTATCTGAAAAGAAAGAATCGGCAAGGTTATGGGGATAAGGCAGGGGAGTGGGACTAGGTATGATGCTCTTTCAGAGAGCGAGTGCAGACTCGATGGGTCGAATGGCCTCCTTCTGCACTGTAAATGTTCTGTGATCAGAAAGTTTGACAAACCGTGGTCAGCTGTGCAAGTTGGCTTGGCACTTAGATAACAATCTTATGGAACCCCTTCATAATCTTGAAAGATGTTTATCAGGTCAACCCTCAGCCTTTTTTTTAAGAGAAAACGTACAAATTAGGGACAGCAAAAGGCCACTCGGCCCTTCGAGCCTGCTCCACCATTCAGTAAGATCATGGCTTATCTGATTGTAACCTCAACCCCACGTTCCTGTCTATCCCTGATAATCTTTCACCCCCTTGTTAATCAAAAATCTATCTAGCTCTACCTCAAAAATATTCAAAGACTCTGCTTCCACTGCCTTTTGTGGAAGAGAGTTCCAAAGACTTGCTACCCTCAGAGAAAAAAAAATTTCCTCATCTCTGTCTTAAATGAGCGACTCTTTAGTTTTAAACAGTGACCCCCCGTTCTGGAAGAAACATCCTCTCCACATCTACCCTGTCAAGACCCCTCAGGGTATTACATTTCAATCAAGTCGCCTCTCACTCTTCTAAACTCCAGTGGATATCAGCCTAACCAGTCCAACCTTTCCTCATAAGACAACCCGCCCATTCCTGGTATTAGCCTGGCAAACCTTCTCCGAACTGCTTCAAACGCATTTATATCCTTCCTTAAATAAGGAGACCAGTACTGTACACAGTACTCCAGATGTGGTCTCACCAGTGCCCTGTACAACTGAAGCATAACCTCCATACTTTTGTAATCAATTCCCCTCACAATAAACAATTCCATTTTATTTGCTTTCCTAATTACTTGCTGTACCTGCATACTAGTCCTTTGTGAATCACTCACTAGGACACCCAGATCTCTCTGAATCTCAGAGCTCTGCAATCTCTCACCATTTACATAATAAGCTTCTTTTTAATCTTCCTGCCAAAATGGACAATTTCACATTTTCCCACATTATACTCCACTTGCCAGATCTTTGCCCACTCACTGAACCTGTCTATGTCCCTTTGTAACAAAGACAGAAAAAGTTGGAAAAACTCAGAAGGTCTACCAGCATCTGTGGAGAGAAAGACAGAGTTAACAGTTCCAGTCCGTATGACTCTCCTTCAGAGCTGAAGAAGAGCCTTACGGACTCGAAACGTTAACTCTCGTCTTTCCCTCCACTGATGCTGTCAGACCTGCTGAGTTTTTCCAGCGTTTTGTTTATGTTTCAGATTTCCAGCATCCGCAGTATTTTGCTTTCATCGATGTCCCTTTGAAGCCTGCTTATGTCCTGTTCACAACTTAATTTCCTACCTATCGTTGTGTCGTCAGCAAAGTTAGCCACCATACCTTCGGTCCCTTCATCCAAGTCATTTATACAGGTTGTAAAAAGCTGAGAGCCCAGCACTGATCCCTGTGGCACACCGCTCATCACATCCTGCCAACCAGAAGAAGAACCATTTGTGCCAACTCTCTGTTTCCTGTTAGCTGGCCAATCTTCTATCCAAGCCCAACAGGTTACCCCCCTGCACCATAAGACCATAAGACATAGGAGCAGAAATTAGGCCATTCGGCCCATCAAGTCTGCTCCGCCATTCAATCATGGCTGATAAGTTTCTCAACCCCATTCTCCCGCCTTCTCCCCGTAACCTTTGATCCCCTTACCAATCAAGAACCTATCTATCTCGCTCTTAAATACACTCAATGACCTGGCCTCCACAGCCTTCTGTGGCAATGAATTCCATAGATTCACCACTCTCTGGCTAAAGAAGTTTCTCCTCATCTCTGTTCTAAAAGGTATTCCCTTTACTCTGAGGCTGTGCCCTCGGGTCCTAGTCTCACCTACTAATGGAAACATGTTCCCCACGTCCACTCTATCCAGGCCTTTCAGTATTCTGTAAGTTTCAATCAGATTTCCCCTCATCCTTCTAAACTCCATTGAGTATAGACCCAGGGTCCTCAAACGTTCCTCATATGTTAAGCCTTTCATTCCTGGGATCATTCTCGTGAACCTCCTCTGGACCCTCTCCAGGGCCAGCACATCCTTCCTGAGATATGGGGCCCAAAATTGCTCACAATATTCTAAATGTGGTCTGACCAGAGCCTTATAAAGCCTCAGCAGCACATCCCTGCTTTTATATTCTAGTCCTCTCGAAATAAATGCCAACATTGCATTTGCCTTCCCAACTACCGACTCAACCTGCAAGTTAACCTTAAGAGAATCCTGGACTAGGACTCCCAAGTCCCTTTGCACTCCAGATTTCTGAATTCTCTCCCCATTTAGAAAATAGTCTATGCCTCTATTCTTCCTACCAAAGTGCATGACCTCACACTTCCCCACGTTGTATTCCATCTGCCACTTCTTTGCCCATTCTCCTAACATGTCCAAATCCTTCTGCAGCCTCCCCGCCTCCTCAATACTACCTGTCCCTCCACCTATCTTTGTATCATCTGCAGACTTAGCCAGGATGCCCTCAGTTCCTTCATCTAGATCATTAATGTATAAAGTGAAAAGTTGTGGTCCCAACACTGACCCCTGCGGAACTCCACTAGTCACCGGCCGCCATCCTGAGAAGGACCCCCTTATCCCCACTCTCTGCCTCCTGCCAGACAGCCAATCTTCTATCCATGCTAGTACCTTGCCTCTAACACCATGGGCTCTTAGCTTACTGAGCAGCCTCCTGTGCGGCACCTTGTCAAAGGCCTTCTGGAAGTCCAAGTAGATAACATCCATTGGCTCTCCTTTGTCTAACCTACTCGTTACCTCCTCAAAGAATTCTAACAGATTTGTCAGGCATGACCTCCCCTTGATGAAACCATGCTGACTTTGCCCTATTTTACCATGCACTTCCAAGTATTCTGAAATCTCATCCTTAATAATGGACTCCTAATAATAATAATGGAAAATAATAATGGAAAATCCTAATAATGGAAAATCACTAATGTAACTCCCCCTGTTTAAGAAGGGAGAGGGGCAAAAGACGGGAAATTACAGGCTGATTAGCCTGACCTCAGTCGTTGGTAAGATTAAAATCTTAATTTTAATTAATTTAATTTAATTAAAAGGCCACCATACTCACCTCTGCCCCCCGACTCTCTTGAACTTTGGGGCTGTCACCCGTGTCTTCCACCGTGAAGACTGACGCAAAGTACCTATTCAGTTCCTCCGCCATTTCTTTGTTCCCCACTACTACTTCTGCAGTGTCATTTTCCAGCGGCCCAATGTCCACTTTTGCTTCTCTCTTACCCTTTATGTATCTTAAAAAAAACTCTTGCAATCTTCTTTTATATTACTGGCTAGTTTACTCTCATATTTAATCTTCTCCCTCCTTATTTCTTTTTTAGTTGTCCTCTGTTGGTCTTTGTAGGCTTCCCAATCCCCTGGTTTCCCACTGCTCTTCACCACATTGTATGCTTTCTCTTGTACAAGCTAAGCTTGTATTTTCTGCAATGATCTTTGATGTGACATTTTATCAAACACCTTCTGGAAATCTTAAGCACAGAACATGCCCAACAACCTTTCCTGATGATTATCACTTCTTAATTCTGGTATTATGCTTGCAACCCTTTTTTTTGCACCTGTTCCAGGCTGATGCCCCCCCTGGGCTACCCTGTAACCCAACTCCCAGTGATTGACACTCCACAGAGTCTGGGAAGCCTTCCTGTTAAAGGGGCCTGTCCTCTGACGAGCTGCGGACTGCTTTCTGCGCCAGTCCACGGGACCGCGACTTTAATTCCCACCCCCTTCCTTCCCCCTGAAATTTGGTCGGCGGTTTGAAAAGGGGAGGGGAGGGGCGGAATGCCGGAACGAGCGTCGGTGCGCCTGCGCACTGGCTGCAGCGACGGAGGTGGGCGACGCCCGCAGCCCCAGACGTCATCACGCAACCCCCCTCGACGGCGCCCACCGATTGGCAGAGATATCTGTCCATCAGGCGAGCCCCTCCTCCCCCCTCCAGCGGTTGGGGCCGAGCCCAGCGCGAGCGGCGGGACGGTGAAGCGATGGAGAACAGCCGATTCAGACAGCGTAAGTTACGTACGTGGCCTAAGTTTTTTTCTTTAAATCGGTTGTCCATGCGACGGCGAAAGTTTTCTTCGTTCTTTTTCGGGAAATTGGCAAACGTAAAGAGGAACGTAGCAGCGGCTTACCCCCAGGGGCCCCGACTCCAGCACTGAGGGGGCATGGGATGTTCCAGAGACAACCTCCCCCCCCCCACCACCCAGGGAGTGGCATATCCCACAGACACCCACCCCCTCCCCAAAGACTGGGTAGGGTGGTATCCCAGAGACACCCCCCCCCCAAAGTAAGGGCTGAATGGGATATTCCAGGGACCCCCCCAAAATAGGGAATGGCTTATCCCAGTGACACCCCCTCCCCCACACTCTCAAAGTTTTTTGTGGGGGGGGTGGGGTATGGGATATTCTAGAGGCACCCACCCCCAAATTGAGGGCTGAATGGGATATTCCAGAGAACACCCCCCCCCCCCCCCCCCCCCCCAGAATATGGAGTGGAATAATCCAGAGACTCTTTACCCCCCCACTCCCCCCAGACTAGGTAGTGGTATAGCCCAGAGACCCCTCTCCCCCAATACTGAGATGTAATGGGATATTCCAGAGACAATTCCACCCCCCACCACCCTAAAAGACTGGGAGGGGAATAGGATAGCCCAGAGACACCCCTTCAGACTTTGGGTGGGGATATCACAGAGAATCCTCTCCCCAAGACTGGAGTGGGATAGCTCAGGGATACCCCTCCCCCCATACTGAGGGAATGGCATAGCCCAGTGACCCCTACCCCCTGGTCATGCCCCACCTCCCCCAGTTGAGAGGGAATGGAGTGGACCAGGAACACCCCCCTCCCCCCATTGGGGAGGGGTAATGGGACCCCATGTTGCGGGAGGGAATGCGGTCTCATTGGATACCAGGAGGTTGCCGTTGACCGGAAACTGAACTGGACCAGCCATAAAAATACTGTGGCTACAAGAGCAGGTCAGAGGCTGGGAATCTTGTGGCAAGTAACTCACCTCCTGACTCCCCAAAGTCTGTCCACCATCTACAATCAGGAGTGTGATGGAATACTCCCCACTTGCCTGGATGAGTGCAGCTCCCACAACACTCAAGAAGCTCGACACCGTCCAGGACAAAGCAGCCCCACTTGATTGGCACCCCATCCACCACCTTAAATTTCACTCCCGCCACCAATACCTCACAGTGGCAGCAGTGTGTACCATCTAGAGAAGCTCAGCAAGGCTTCTTCAAGAGCACCTTCCAAACCCATGACCTCTACCACCAAGGACAAGGGCAGCAGATGCATGGGAACACCACCACCTGGAAGTTCCCTTCCAAGTCAC
>NC_135910.1:10863149-10955649 GCF_964194155.1 Cetorhinus maximus | reverse complement strand
CCTTCCACGGGTGAAGGGCTTCTCAAATCTTCGTTGAGTTGCTGGGGGAGAGGCACGGCGTTGCACTTGTCAGTCAGTGGTCAGTGGGAGACGCTGCGAATAGGTTCACTGGCTAGATCAGTTCTCAAATACAGATCTGCAGTTCGATTGAGGACCGCCCTTGGGGGCGTGTTGTAAAACATGGCCCTTCACGTTGCACAATCTCTTTGTTAAATGAGGTTTCCGGTGGCAAGCAACCATTTACCTTGATTGCTGGGGGTGTTTTGCACTTAGCGGCAGGAAAATGGAACCACTTTTGGAGGCACATGCACTGCCTCGTTTGTAGAGCTCCAGGACTGTTCTTGGTATTTGGTATCTGTTGCTGGTTTGTGTGGAGGGATTTTTTTGTTTTAGTGGTGTTCTTTGCACCGGTAAAGCCCATCCCAAATCACCCAGAAGGCATTAAAAATCAACCACATGGTGTGGGACTGCAGTAACAGTTTGGGGAGGGGGCGGAAGACAAGCTAGAGGGATGTCAACATTCCAAACTGAGGGACAGGTGGAAATTTACAGGGGAGAAGCAAGAGTCAATTGTACAGGAACAGGAGGTGGCCATGTAGCCCCTCAGGGCTGTTCCACTATTCTGAGATCATGGCTGATCTGCAGCCTAACCCCATATACCCAACTTTGCTCCATGGCCCTTAACACTTTCTGATAACAAAAGTCTATCAGTCATAGTTTAAAATGATCTCACGTCAGTCACCATTTGCAGAGGAGAGTTCAAACCACCACTCTGCGTGTAGAACTATTGCCTAATTTCCCTCCTGAAAATCCTGGCTATAATTTGTGGACCATTTCCCCTAGTTTTAGACTCCCCAGCCATCAAAAATAGTTCCTCCAAATCTTCTTTATCTGTTCCCCTTAACATTTTGAATACTTTGATGAAATCTCAACCTTCTAAATTCCACAGAGTGCAACCCTAGTTTTTGTAATCTCAACTCCTTGAAGTGCGGGTCTCATTCTGGTAAATCTACACTGCCCTCCCTCCAAGGCCAATATGTCCTTCCTGAGGTCTGGTGCCTGGAAATTCTCTCAGATCGTTATTTTTAATGCATTTGTACCATGAACAACACTTCAGGAGATCAGCTGGTTGATGGGCTGGAGATCGACATACTTTCTCCTGAAGTGACAGGTTCAGCCCGTGTTGGTTATGCACTGATTGTCATCAGACTGATTGTTGATGTTGACAGAATTGGGAAGTACGATACCAGCAGGACAGCCCCGTGGCCCCTCGGGTTGAAGTGAATGCTCCTGATTTATATATTCCAGGTAGGTGCTACCTCTATGCTATCAGTACTATCTATAGTATTAACCATTCTGGGAAGTGTTTCTGGACTGGGTGGGCAAGGGGGCTGACACTCTAATCAACTCCGATATGATGAAAGGTAACAGACCTGAAACGCTAACTCTAAGTCCGTTTGCACAGGTGCTGCCAGACCTGCTGAGTATTTCTAGCATTTTCTTATTTTTACTTCAGAATTCCAGCATCTGCAGTATCTTCCTTTTGTATTTATTGTAATCAACATATATTGTGAGGTTCAATACACACAAGAGTGATGGAAACTCCTGCTATTGCAGGGTGATTTTTACCTATACGCTTTAGAGAGAGTGAATCGTGAATCACTTCCTAGTTATGGAGAGGTTTCGCTCTGAGCAGTATAGGGAAGGTCTGTCTCCAAAAACTGAAATTGGCTTTGTCTTGACCTATAGAATTTACAAAATTGCCAGCAAGATTTCCAGAGATCTTCATTTCAATTTGTAAACGAGTCTTAGAGCTACAGCTCCTCATGCACTGGCTGCCCTCTGATGTCTTCATGTCTGTGAGTGTCAACGGGTTAGTTAACCATGTACAACATTGTAGATGAGCCCAATTCCTTTCCCACCTCCCTATCCACGCATGCAGTTTCCAACAGGGTATACGGAAGCAATCAGGAACGGGAACTCTCACCGTTTTGTTCACTCACACTGAATTTTAATATGTTATGGCACAGCTGATGATAAATGCTGAGCTGCTCAAATCTCAAAGGGAAGCTTGAAACAACTGCCACAACTGTTTTGTAATTTGTATAAACGTTGACATGTGTGCCGTGAATTCAGTAATAAGACCACCAAGTCTTACAGGTTTCTTACAAAACTAAATTACACCTTTATTAATAGAAGAAATGATTTTAAGCACACACATTGATCTACAAATTATTACTACGATAATTTCTAAATCTCCTAATTAATCTAACTCCCAGTTACACTTTTGTTAAGGCAACAGTGAGACACACAGATTTTAAAAGACCCAGGCAAAGAAACATGATACCCTGAACAATCCAATTCAAAGCGAGGTTTCTTAACTTCAGTTCTTTGTAGACAGCAGCCTGAGGCTTACATGCTGGAGGATTTCACACTTGTTAGATCTTACAATGCCTGACCTTACACACAACCTTCTCTCCTTTATACATATTTTCCCCTTTGAATGCAAATTCCCATTGTTTCACTATGTCTTTGGACTTTACCCTTCTAATAATAAAAATCTCTCATAGTACCAATTTTACCAGTAAGCTTTGGGGAAAAATAAACACACTGTTTCTTAGCTGGCTAAGTGTAATATTTCACTCTCTCTTTTGAAATCAATCTACTCTGGTTTATTTAAAAATTCAAGTGTTCCCTTAATACCTATGTTTACCTACTTAACATTTCAAACCTACTTTACCTTCTGATACATCAAAGCCATCGGACCAGCTGCCTTTAATTCAATTAAGTCACACACAGGCATAGACCCCACTATTACTATTCCAATAGCATTATAAAAATTATTATATCTTCCTGACAATTATTTCCATCCTGGGTCAAATCCGTTAACAAGTCTCAAACCAGAAGTGGAAAGTGGATCTGTACAGCTCGGTCACGTGCATTTGCTCACTGCCCCCTCCCAAGTTCCGAGGGTTCAGAGATTTAAATTATGCTTAAGTAAGGCTCGTTGTATTTGTGTGACTACACATTTCGATTGGTTGGTGATTACTACCTTGTGAAAGAAGGTCATTAAATACTCTTGAATTTGCAGTAATAACGTCACAAGCTGGTTTAATGGGCTGATGTGCTGTATCTCACTGTCCACACTCTTGTCTTATGGCCATTTCTCTCTCTCTCTCTCTCTCTCCAGCAATGGCGTTTATCACATATTTATTGGTAGCTGGGTTTGCTCTTGGAACTCAAAGCAGGTGAGAATCCTCTTGTCGCAATAGTCACACGATCACGCATCCTGCTTTCTATTCTAGCCAGGAGTGTTGTTGTGTGTTTAAGTAGAATGGCCTTTGGGATTCAGCATCATTTACGTTTTTTTAAATTTTATGCTTCATATGTGGGATGGGGTATTGGCACTAAGAAAGAACTTGCGTGACCTTTAGGACATCTCAAAATGCTTTGCGGTCAATGAAGTACCTTTGAAATATTGTAACGTAGGAAACGCGGAAGCCAATTTGCACACAGCAAGCTCCCACAATAGCAACCAGACAATCTGTTTTTTTTTAATGATGTTGGTTGAGGGAGAAATATTGGTCAGGGAAAAGTTCCCCCCCCTCGAAATAGTGCCATGGGATCTTTTACACCCACCTGATAGGGCAGTTAGGGTCTCAGTTCAAAATCTCATCCAAAAGACAGCACCTTGTTAAATTCGATTTGAGGTACAACTCGTTTGCAATAAATCCCCAAATTATTGGTTTTAAAATTATCAACAACCTCCAACACTGCCACATTCCCTTGGTGCTGCACTGGGATGTCAGCCAGGATTTTGTATCTGGCTCTAGTCTCTGGAGTGGGATTTGAACCCACAGTCTTCTGACTCGGTGGTGAGAGTGTTACCCACTGAGCCACAGCTGAGGAACATTGTCTTGTTTCAAGCTTCAAGCACTTCCTCTATTTTGTCATTCTTTATTGTGCTTAATTACTTATGTTCATTCTCCCACCCCAAAACAAGTGCCATATCAGGACCTTTGTAGCTGGCTACTGGGGAGTGTATGAGAGAGGATTCGGTTCAGAAGTAATTCCATCCCAAAGTGACTAGAATTGGCCAAGTGTTCAAACCTGCATTGTCACTGCACGACAGTATCTTGATCTCCAGTGCTTTGTTGTGCCGTGGGTTTCCAGGCAGATGCTTATGCACGCCCAGCATTCACTAGCTTATTTCCTCTCCTACAGGTTCTCTCCAGAGGTGTTGGGGATGCAGGCCAGCTCAGCATTAATCTGGCTGGTCATTGAGGTGCTCGCCATCCTGCTCAGCCTCTACCTGGTCACGGTGAACACAGACTTAACCACCATCGACCTTGTTGCTTTTGCTGGGTACAAGTATGTCGGGTGGGTTTGTGAGCGATGGAGTCGGGCGGGTCTGTGGTCGCCGATGTCTTCACAGTTAAGCGGGTGTGGGGTTGTATGTAAAATGTCTGATTTCTTACCCGCAGGATGATCACTGGAGTCATGGCTGGGCTGATGTTTGGGAGAACGGGATATTACGTTGCTCTGGGCTGGTGCTGCATCTCAATTGTGGTGTTCATGGTGGGTTTAGTTATTTAACTTATTTCCTTGTTCACTTTACAACTTAACATTTACCCATCAATATCTTTTCACCACGACCTGCCTTGGGGTACTGATTCTCTCGGGGATGTGGTTCCATGGATGCTGACTCTCTCCCTGGGGTACAGGTCCAAGGATACCTACTCTAGGGTACATATCCCCCCCTTGTGGCTACCTTCTGCCTTGTGTCTGTTTGCCCTCTGTAAGTGAGCTTACACATTCAGCTATGAGGGTCTGTTCCACCAATTCTGACCTTGTCAGACATCCACGTATTCACTTTCCTGCAGCAGAAATCATGGCTGAGTTCCTTTCCCGAAGGCAGATCAGCTCATAACTATTGCTACCCCGCCCCGACTGAGATCAGTTAGCTTGGCACTGACCACCTTGATCTGTACAGCTCGGTATCGTTGGATAGTGCATTCAGCGTTGTGCCATCCCAGAGGCCTCTTAACTTCTACCCAAATGCTTTTTCAGATTCGAACGTTGAGACTGAAGATTCTGTCCGAAGCTGCAGCTGAGGGCGTTCTGGTGCGAGGAACGAGGAATCAGCTACGCATGTACCTGACCATGGCGATCGCCGCCGTGCAACCAATCTTCATGTACTGGCTCACGTTCCACTTGGTCAGATAGGAAAGCTGGGGGGGTACCTCTGTGTTCCCTGGGGATGGGGATCGGAGGTGTGTCCATCTCCCCCAATGCAGGGCTGAGGGGAGAACACAGTTGGGGGAATCTAAATCCCAGAGGTTGATGGGGGGGTGGGGTGGGTGGGTGTGAGTGCAGGACAGATATGTTGCCCCGAGGGGTTGGCTGTCTCCCGTGGCGATGCGGAAGGACACATCTCGCTGAGAGGAGGGGTCCAACTCCCCGAATGGTGGGGGGTGCAATACTATCTCCACGTGTGGGAGGGTGGCGCAGGAGATGTGTCCATCTACCCAAAGGGGAGGGTGGGAGGGGGACGCAAAATGATTTCCTTGTGTGTGGGGAGGGAGGACGCGCAGGACGGGTCCATCTCCCCGAGGTGCACTGGGCTGTGTCCCCTCCCTGCGTGGATATCGAGCTTTTTCTGCTGGGCTGCCTGTATAATCTGAAACGCAACAAGTTCATTGTTTGGTGTGTCTGACCCAGATAATTAACCTGATCGGAAATAACAGGCCAGTGGACATTTCTGCTGCATGTTGACTTTCTACTGTCCGCACAGTGGGAATTTTTTAAATATCTATTTATAAACATTGAAGTTGGGAAAATAAAATATGGAAAGTATAATATCTTGTGCAATTATTGGGATTGTTTCAGCAGAATTACTTAAAGGGGAAAGTGCCTTCTACTGTAGGAGCTATCGACCAGGAGTCTGCAGCCCCCTAGGGGTGAATAAGATGGTTTCAAGGGCTCCACCAGTAACTCCTGTCTCCATCGTGCAACGATCTAAAGTTGTTTTAATGGAGATCCCCGTAGGTAACAATGTTTTACCTTCCGGACCCAAATCATCGATCGTCGCCAGCACAGTCACTCTTTAGTTCCCCAGCCCTGGCTCCGCATTGGACGTGGGAAACCGAAAACTGCTGCTTGGTCCCAGAGGCTCATGGTCATCGGTCCACTCTGTGGTCAAGGAGATGGTATCTAGTTTCAGTAGTTGTACTTGGCCTTGTTGAGAGCTGGTACAGCCATCAAATAGCATAGGTCCCATCAGCCCTGTAGCTGTGCTGCCTCCAATGACACTTTAACTTCAGTATAACTACCAACTTTCGGAAACAGTCTAACCAACTAGGCAACACTCTTATCAATCTCTGTGATGGCCTCCAAAGTCGAGTCAGGCTGAACATTGACCATGTGCTTGTTGAATTACCTCCAGGTCTTGACAGAATTTGTTGCTCAGCACCAGCAATAGGTTTCATGTTAAGTTTAAAAAAATAAATATATATTTAATTGTACAATTAGCCTTTATACAGAAAGAATACTTGTGTTGCACGACAGTGGGTGGGGGGGGGGGCTCTGTGTCAGTTTGTTAATACGGGAGAAATCTACTGCATTGACCAGTATCTCTGATAGGAGCAGGAGTAGAGCAGACAGCTCCTCGAGCCTGTTCCGCCATTCAATACAATCATGCTAAACTTCGGCCTCTACTCCCATTTCACGTCAACTCCCCAAATCCCTTGATTTTCCCTCCTTGATATCCGTTGATATACTCAAGCATGCACAACCCCCTGGGGTAGAGAAGTCCAAAGATTTATAACCCTTTGAGTGAAGAAATTTCTCCTCATCTCAGTCCTAAAGGACAAGCCCCTTATTGCTGAGATCCTGCCCCCGTGTTCTAGATTCCCCAGCCAGGGGAAACAACCTCTCAGTATCGACCCTGTCAGGCCCTTTCAGAATCTTGTGTACTTCAATGGGATCGCCTCTCATTCTTCTAAACTCCAGGGAGTGTAGGCCCAATTTACTCGGCCTGTCATCACAGGACAACCCTCTCATCCTGGGAGCCAACCTAGTGAACCTTCACTGTGCCGCTTCCAGAGCAAGTATATCCTGTCTTAAAAATGGAGACCAAAACTGTGCACAGTATTCAGGTGTGGTCTCATCAAAGCCTTGTACGTTTGTAGCAAGACTTCCTTATTCTTGTGATAAAAACAAAAAACTACTGCGGATGCTGGAAATCCAAAACAAAAACAGAATTACCTGGAAAAACTCAGCAGGTCCGGCAGCATCGGCGGAGAAGAAAAGAGTTGACGTTTCGAGTCCTCATGACCTGTTCTGCCGAAGGGTCATGAGGACTTGAAACGTCAACTCTTTTCTTCTCCGCCGATGCTGCCGGACCTGCTGAGTTTTTCCAGGTAATTTCTGTTTTTGTTCCTTATTCTTGTGCTCTAATCCCCTTGTAATAAAGGCCAACATGCCGTTTGCCTTCCTAATTGCTTGCTATACCTGCATGCTAACTTTCTGTTCCCTGTATGAGTGCGGTACACCCAGGCCCCTGTGAAGATCAATATTTAAAAGTTTCTTGCCTTTTTAAAAAAAAAAATCTGCTAGTACTGTACTGCCAAGGTGAATAACCTCACACTTACCCACATGTCACCTTATTGCCCACTCAACCTGTCTCTATCTCTTTGCAGCTGCTTTTGTGTCCTCCTCACAGCTTACATTTCCATCTAACTATAAGCTCCCAATAAGACTCTTGTACTCCTAGTGTTGTTTTTCAGTTACTCCTCTCTGAACTGCTAGGTGGAGGCAGAGGGGAAACAGTCGGTAGCAATTGCCTTGTACAAGTTCTATGAAACCTGTTGATAGATGGATCAGTAGCCAGATGATGTAGGATTAAGATAATCGGCAAGGAGCCAACGGGGAAATGAAAAATGTTCTTGCGCAACATGTGACCGTGATCTGGAATGCACTGGCCTGAAAGGCTGGTGGAAGCAGATTGATTAACTTCTGAGAAGAAATTGGATAAATACTTAGGAGAAGTTTGCAGGACTAAGGGGAAAGAGCATAGGGGTGGGATTAATTAGATAGAGTCAGCACAGGCACAATAGGCCGAATGGCCTCCCGCATTGTAAGGAGAGTACTGCTGTCGTCCCCTGTTTGTACTCCCAATGTCATAGGATAGTATGGCACAGAAGGAGGTCATTCTGCCCATTGAGTTTACATCATCTCTTTCAAAGAGCAATTCAGCTGGTCTCACTCCCCAATCCTTCCCATATTCCTGAAATTTTTTCTTAAGTAGTTATCAAAAGGAAATTGGAAGGCTACAGTCAAATCTATCCACCCTATCAGGCAGTGCATTCCAAATCCTAACCACTCATTACACATTTTTAAAATTCCTCATGTTGCCTCAAGTTCTTTGACAATCAACTTAATTATGTGTCCGGTACATCGATGATTACTTCGGTGCTGCTTCATGCTCTCGTCGGGACCTGGAAAAATTTATTAATTTTGCTTCCAATCTCCACCCCTCCATCATCTTCACATGGTCCATCTCTGACACTTCTCTTCCCTTCCTTGACCTCTCTGTCTCAATTTCTGATGATAGACTGTCCACCAATATCCATTACAAGCCTACCGACTCCCACAGCTACCTCGACTACAGCTCCTCACACCCCGCTTCCTGTAAAGACTCCATCCCATTCTCTCAGTTCCTTCGCCTCCGTCGCATCTGTTCTGATGACGCTACCTTCAAAAACAGCTCCTCTGACATGTCCTCCTTCTTCCTTAACCGAGGTTTTCCATCCACGGTCGTTGACAGGGCCCTCAACCGTGTCCGGCCCATATCCCGCGCATCCTCCCTCACGCCTTCTCCTCCTTCCCAGAAACATGATAGGGTCCCCCTTGTCCTCACTTATCACCCCACCAGCCTCCGCATTCAAAGGATCATCCTCCGCCAACTCCAGCATGATGCCACCACCAAACACATCTTCCCTTCACCCCCCCTGACGGCATTCCGTAGGGATCGTTCCCTCCGGGACACCCTGGTCCACTCCTCCATCACCCCCTACTCCTCAACCCCCACTTATGGCACCTCCCCATGCCCACGCAGAAGATGCAACACCTGCCCCTTCACTTCCTCTCTCCTCACCGTCCAAGGGCCCAAACACTCCTTTCAAATGAAGCAGCATTTCACTTGCATTTCCCCTAACTTAGTCTACTGCATTCGTTGCTCCCAATGCGGTCTCCTCTACATTGGAGAGACCAAACGCAAACTGGGCGACCGTTTTGCGGAACACCTGCGGTCTGTCCACAAGAAAGACCCAAACCTCCCTGTCGCTTGCCATTTTAACACTCCACCCTGTTCTCTTGCCAACATGTCTGTCCTTGGCTTGCTGCATTGTTCCAGTGAAGCCCAACGCAAACTGGAGGAACAGCACCTCATCTTCCGACTAGGCACTTTACAGCCCTCCGGGCTGAATATTGAATTCAACAACTTTAGATCTTAAACTCCCTCCCCCATCCCCACCCCGTTTCATCCCCCCCCCGCCCCGCTTTTTTTTTCAATAATTTATATAGATTCTTCTTTCCCCACCTATTTCCATTATTTTTAAATCTAAAACTAAAACCTTTAGTCTTTCCACCCCACCCCCACTAGAGCTGTACTTTGAATATCCTGTCTTCCATTCTTAATTAGCACTTTTCTCAGACAAATACCACCACCTTCAACACCTCTTTGACCCTTTTGTCTGTGACATCTTTTGATTATCTGCTCATCTCCACAATCACCACACCACACCCTCAATGTGTCACTCCCCCCCCCCCCCCCCCCCACCCACCTTAAACCAATTTATATTTCTCCCTTCTTCTAACTATGCTCCAGTTCTGCCGAAGGGCCATGAAGGCTCGAAACGTTAACTGATTTCTTCTCCGCCGATGCTGCCAGACTTGCTGAGTTTTTCCAGGTAATTCTGTTTTTGTTTTTAATTATGTGCCCTCTGTTTTTGACCTTTTGGAAGCAATATCTCTTTATTTACGCCATTTAAGCCCTTCATGATTTTAAGCATCTCTATCAAATCTCCTCTTAACCTTCTCTAATAATAATCCCAGCTTCTCGAATCTTCTACATGGCTGTATTTCTTCAGTTCTGAAACCATTCTGGTAAATTTCTCTTGTACCTGTTACAATGCCATCACGTTCTTCTCCAAAGTGGGGTGTCCAGAATAGGAGGGAGGTCTTGTGGCGCAGTCGCAATGTCCCTATCTGTGGGCCAGAAGCTCCGGGTTCAAGTCCCACCTTCAGGACATGATGGCCACGGAAGGTGTGTTTATAATGTGGTCAAACAGGTTGATTGTCAGCCTGTAAATCCTTGCCTGATGATAGGTGGAGATATTTCTGGTCTGCCATACCGCAGAAGGCAATGGCAAACCACTACAGTACTTTGCCCAGCTTAATCATCGACCCAGTCCAAGGTTGCCAATGCCCTCTTAGGGCATGGTACCTGAGGGAAGAGGAGGAGTGCTTGGCACATCATAACATTCAAAGCTATGGGCCAAGTGCTAGTAAATGGGATTAGGTAGGTAGGTCAGGTGTTTCTCACATGTCAGTGCAGACTCGATGGGCCGAAGGGCCTCTTCTGCTCTCTGTGATTCTGTGGCCCAAAACTGGATGTAATGCTGCAGCTGGCAGACAAACTTTCCAAAGTATCTGCTCCCAGGTTTCCTGTAACAGTCAGTTCTGATGTATAAAACTTTAAAGTAGAACAGCAGAGACCAGATGCAGCACAGACATCTCTGTAATCAAACACTGGAAGCTTCTGCTAAGCCACACAAATGAGAACCAGGGCTGTAATCTCTGGAATTTAGAAGGTTAAGGGATGATTTAATTGGAAGTTTCAAAACATTAAAGGGAACAGCTGGGGTAGATAGAAACTATTTCTGCTGGTTAGAGAGACTGGGACTAGGGGGCATAGACTAAAATTTAGAGTCAGATCTTTCAGGGGTTAAGTTAGGGAATTAGGTTAAAATTAAAATTAGGTTCACTCAACTGATACCTGGGATGAAGGGGTTATCCTGTGAGGAAAGGTTGGACAGGTTGGGCCTGTATCCAATGGAGTTTAGAAGAATGAGAAGTGATTTTATTGCAACACATAAGATCCTGAGGGGGCTTGACAGGGTGGATGCTGCAAGGATGTTTCTCCTTTTGGGAGAGACTAGAACCTGGGGACACCATTTTAAAAATAGGGGGCTCCCATTTAAGACAAGACGAGAATATTTTTTCTCAGGGTTGTGAGTCTTTGCGACTCTTCAGAGAGTGGTAGAGGAAGGGTTATTGAATATTTTTAAGGCAGAGATTCTTGACTAACAAGGGAGTCAAAGGCTACCAGGGGTAGATGGGAATGTGGCGTTGAGGCCACTCATCATTGAATGGTGGAGCAGGCTCGAGGGGCCGAATGGCCTGCTCCTGCTAATTCCTATTTTCTACACACAAAAGGTGGTAGAGGTTCGGAACTCTTCTGCAGTGAATAGCAGAGCAAGCTCAGGGGACTAATTGGCCTATGCCTGTGCCTCTGTTCCTGGAGATGTCAGGATTTATTCACAGTCTGTTCAGTTAATTGATTAGAATAGATTACTAACCTGACTGGGAGTGATAATGTTTTCACTGTTAATTTTGTCCTTGCCCCCCCCCCAGCGAGGTGCTAACGTAGAAAAAGGTACATTTCTACAGTGTCTGATCCCCCTTGAGTACCTCTCCCAATTGGCATTCTTCACTCCCGATCCTGAATAGTGTGCACATCATTAGACTTACTTAACCATGGAGGAATTTACAGCCACAGTAAATCCTGAAGTCTAAATACCTGCATCTTCCAGCTGGTCGGAGGCATTGAGGCCCTGTAGCAGAAACCAAGACCATATCGATCGGAGAGAAACTTGGCAAATTGCTAACTGCTTTTCATAATTAACATCACCAGCTGATCTGCATTGATCTTAGGCCAGAACACCAAAGGCCCGATGGCACTAGTTGGGCAGTCAACAAGAGAATACCTATGTTACACTGGCAGAAGTGTCAAGCCCCATTTCCCCTCCCTTGCTCTGTGACAGACAAGCAAAACATTTAACCTAATTATTTCTACAACCTGTCACTAAATATTTAAGTGGAGTAAATGATCAAAAGGCTGTACCAGCAATATGTGAAGCGGATTTTCATGTGGAGCTGAATGAACCACAGGGAGTGAGTGAGAGCAAATCAGGAGAAGCCTGTCACTGCCTTATTTCAACTGTTTTATTGGTGTAAGTGGCTCTGAACTGGATCAAAGGCACCCATGTGGTGCTGACTTACGCAGCAGCCAGGTCACACAGGAACAGTTTGACATGCTAAACAATCGGCAAGATCTCCTTAAAAATGCAGCACCATGTTGCCATTTCTTCCAAGTATGGAGCCTGTGCACAGGTTAAGGCAAATTCAATTCTAAATGTATAGCTCCCTCGGAGGGAGCCAGTTAAATCGGTGGTTTGCCAGCTCTACTTGAGCACATGATCAAGGCTGGCTGGCATTCCAGTGCAGTACTGGGGGAGTGCTTCACTATCATCTTTCAGATGTGACATTAAACAGTCTACACATTCAGATGGGCATAAAAGATCCCATGCCAGTATTTTGATGAATAGGGGAGTTGTCCCAGGTGTCCTGGTCAATATTTACCTGTCAACAATATGACTCAAACAGATGACCTGGTCACCATCTCATTTACTGTTTGCCAGAGCTTTTGCAAACAAAATGATTAACACATTTCCTACATTACAACAATTAGAAACTATTGTACTTTTATGAAGCACTTTGGGATGTCCTGAGTTCTTGAAAGGTGCTAGTTAATCAAAGCTCTTTTACGAAGTCAGTGCTCTTGGAAGCGGCTAACTTTTGTTTTGTTCCTGAGACAAAGGTTGGAGAAGAATCACAGCCCCACACAATCCTGACTCCACACCCCCGTCAGGGACCACGTAGGCAGTTCCGTCACCCTCTCGCTTTGGGCTGAACTCTGTCAGCTGCATGTTACTCTGATGTACTTGCTCGTACTGCCACAACTGGTACTTCAGACTCTTCCCTTGCTTGGCAAGCAGGTGTGTCTCGACAACACAGTCCTCAGGGTAGCCGGCTCCAGGCATGTTCGCACGCCGATGGAAAAGCCCAGGAATATCAGGATCATCTTCGTAGAAATCTTCTGGCAGGCCACACTTCAGTCCCAGCAGCACTCCTGCACAGCAATCAGAAGCAATATATAAGCTGCTAAACAGCCAGCAAGCACTGAATCAACCTATTCACATAAACATCTGTTGAAGGGTCATGAGGACTCAAAACGTCAACTGTGCTCTTCTCCACCGATGCTGCCAGACCTGCTGAGTTTTTCCAGGTATTTTTGTTTTTTGTTTTGGATTTCCAGCATCCGCAGTTCTTTGCTTTTAACATCTTGAGTGTGTCTATTGTCAATAAGTGCCAAAGCTACTTTTACAATGTCCTTTTCTGAAAGCAATCTGTAAACTCACCAAACAACAATTAACCTTGGGGCCTATTTAGATCATCTTTACATAGGGATAGTAACTGAACATTGATCTTAAAGCAACAGGCTGGGTTTGCCAAGAAAATTGCAACAAGGTATGGTAAGGGGAGATTCTTGACTAACAAGGGAGTCAAAGGTTATCAGGGATAGGTGGAGCGTGGAGTTGAGGCCACATCCAGATCAGCCATGATCTTATTAAATAGCGGAGCAGGCTTGAAGGGGCCAAGTAGCCTACTCCTGCTCCTAGTTCGTATGTAATGTAGTGGTTATGTTAACTAGAACTAATTAATCTTACCATGGCAGTTTAGGAATTTGAAATATATTTATGAAAAAAGATCTGGAATTAAAACCCCAACTGGTTCATTAATTCCTTCCTTAATCTGCAGTCTTACTCAGTCTGACCAATGGTTGACTCCAATCTCAGGACATTAACAATCTTTCAGTCACACAGATGTTTTAAATTACTACTCCAGAATGTTTTACTCCAAAAAGCCACTTGGTGAAGATAGTACTGAAGCCAATCTATACTTAGTCTTCTATAATATAAAGTAAAAACAGAAAACGCTGGAAAAACTCAGCAGGTCTGACAGCATCGGTGGAGAAACAGTTAACGTTTCGAGTCTGTATGACTCTTCTTTAGAGCTGAAGTCTTATGTTTACTTTCGAAGTGAATCATTATAAGCATACATCTCCAAACTCAACACTACCAGTTTCAATAAGTGTCTCCAATGTGTTCAAGTGAGTTAAAACCCTCCATCTACATATGATTAAACACAATGTATGATTAACACAGAGGAACATGGGATGAGCAATAAATGCTGGCCTTGCCAATGATGCCCACATCCTGAGAATTATTCGTTTTATAATTGCTTCAGGGGATCTGCTAAAGATATTAAATGTTTTGAGACACATCCCTCACAATTCAACATATGAAACTTCTACTTCAGCTGTGGCTCAGTTCAAATTGCACGCCAGAGACAAGTGGAGTGCTGCACGGTCAGAGGTGTCGTCTTTCAGATGAGACACAAAACAGGTCCTCTCAGGTGGGTATTGAAGATCCCGTGATACTACTGGAGGAAGAGCAGGGGGAGTTCTCCCTGGTGCCCTGGTTAATATTTATCCCTTAACCAACAGCGTCACAGCGTATGATCTGGTCAATTATCTGGTTGCTGTTTCGGAATGTGGGAACAGAGGAGTAGGCCATTCTGCCCATCAAGCCTGCTCCGCCATTCAATTAGATCATGAAGCCTTTGGTTTCATGGTTTATGGAACTACTGTGTATGCATGTTGGCTGCTGTAAACGCCAACATTATAATAATGGCTGGTAATATTAGCAGGTTGTGGAGGGAGAAACAGCTTTACTGTTTTAGATGGTTTTGACAGTACAGTTCTGGGACCTGAAACATTAACTCTGTTTTGCTCTCCACCGATGCTGCCTGACCTGCTGGATATTTCCACCATTTTCTGTTTTTTAATTTCAGATTTTTAGCATCTGGGATGGTTTTGCTGATGTTATAATAGCAGCTATACTTTTTTAGCTGTGAAAACTTTTCTGTACATGCAAACTCTTTAAACAATGACACCTGACATTTACAAAGCATGTTAACGAAGGGAAGGCATCCCAAAATGGTTCACTGAAGAACAATCGTAAAATGGAGGCCGAACCAAAGGATAAAACAGGGAAGGGGAGGCGTGAACAAAAGCTTAACTAATGAGGTGAGTTTTAAGGACGGTCTTGAGGGAGGTGCAGAGGCACAAGCATTTAGCGAGGGAATTCCAGAGTGTCGGATCCAGAAACTGAACTGGACTAGCCATATAAATACTGTGGCTACAAGAGCAGGTCAGAGGCTGGGAATCCTGCGGTGAGTAACTCACCTCCTGACTCCCCAAAGCCTGTCCACCATCTACAAGGCACAAGTCAGGAGTGTGATGGAATACTCCCCACTTGCCTGGATGAGTGCAGCTCCCAGAACACTCAAGAAGCTCGACACCATCCAGGACAAAGCAGCCCACTTGATTGGTACCCCATCCACAAACATTCACTCCCTCCACCACCGACACACAGTGGCAGCAGTGAGTACCATCTATAAGATGCACTTCAGGAATGCACCAAGGCTCCTTTGACAGCACCCTCTAAACCCACGACCACTACCATCTGGAAGGACAGGGGCAGCAGATAGATGGGAACACCACCACCTGGAAGTTCCTCTCCAAGCCACTCACCATCCTGACTTGGAACTATATTGCTGTTCCTTGACTGTCGCTGAGTCAAAATCCTGGATCTCCCTCCCTAACAGCACTGTGGGTGTACCTACACCACATGGACTGCAGCAGTTCAAGAAGGCAGCTCACCACCACCTTCTCAAGGGCAACTAGGGATGGGCAATAAATGTTGGCCCAGCCAGCGAAATCCACATCCTGTAAAAGTTTTTTTTTAAATTTTTAAAAATGGTGGGGAAAAGGTGGTGTTAGAATTCGGGGTTAATTAACCCTTTCAGCCCTTTTCTCAAGTTCCAAAATTATTTAAAGTGATAATCCTTATTGGTGACAGTGGTTATATTTTATTTAGTATAAGTAAGACCTGACACATGCTAATGTCTGAGCAGTAATATAAAAGTGCAACAGCATAACTATTACATTCTAGGTAGAAGCACAACCTTCACAGAAATACTCCCTGGTCATGCCCCAGGCACTGATGCATCAGTCAATGCAATATGTAGAACCTGTACAAATCTCTGTACTTGGTGAATGTGTGCCCACCTAAACCAGGCCTAGCATAGCTTCCCATGCTCTGTTCCCTATCAGCTATCCAATGACAAGCTATGAAAAAAAACATGGTGGCCTTGCCACCCAGTTGTCTTGTCTAGGATTCATGGCACTATTGTTTTCTAGGTAGGATGGCAAGTTGTGAGCTGGACACTGAGAGAGTCAAGGTATGTGGATAGATTAAAGTGAGTGGGCAAATATTTGGCAGATGGGAGTATATGAGGAAATATGAGGTTGTCCACTTCAGTATGAAGAATAAAAAAGCAGAATATTATTTAAATGGAGCGAGACAACAGAATATTGAGATACAGAGGGATCTTGCTGTCCTTATAGATGAATTACAAAACGTTAGCATGCAGGTACAGAAAGTAATTAGGATGGCAAATGGAATGTTGGCCTTTATTGCAAAGGGGCTGGAGTATAAAAGTAACGTGGCCTGTTAGGTTAGAGGGATAACAAGTGAGGCCATGAAGGGATTCAGACATAGGAAGAAAGCCAGTCTCTTCTTAACGGTTTTTACTGAACTTCAACCTCTGGAAGACACAGAAGTGAGATCTTGTGTCCTTAAAGGCTGCATAATGTACGAACACGCCTTCGCAGGAGGGTAATACATGGTGTGACCGACCATGTAACATAGTGTGTCGTGACTTAGCATGAGTGAGTTCAATGGACAGCCATTGACACGGTCTTTATATAAAGGAAAGCTAAGTTATGGCAGGGCGGGGTTGCACACTTTTATAATTGTCTGTAATATGAGTGGGGGTGGGGTACTAATATGCTGACAGTGACACAGCCTCTATGGACAAAGATCCACTTAGTATTCAGCCCCCACCTGAAACAACTGCCCAGTGAGCTTTGTGCCCTTTCCGCAAGCAGGGCTCATGGTTGAAATCTTCATCGTACCTTCCTGTAGTTAAGGAATTGCCCCAGTTTATCATGTGCCCCAATTTACCAGGCGTTTGCAATGTGCTCCCTCTTGCCAAGGCCGGCCACAGCACATCAACTGCTGCCTCAGGTAATTCAGCACAGATCAGTGATTTAACCTTGAGCTGTGCAGCCTGTTTGACTCAGTGGGCTGAGCTTTTCAGTGGAGCTGGCTTTCCCATTAAACCATCAGGGGAGCTGGCAGGTGTGGGACTGAATCATACAGATCAGGATGGTCCTGGGTTCTAGCTCAAGCACTATTAGGGATTTTTACAGTTGGCCTGCCTTATGAAGTGGGGATATCCACCAGAATCCTGATCTCCTGCCCAGTGAGTGAACTCTCGGCTAGAAAAGGGTAAATTACCTAGGGTTCCTGCCTCTGATCACTATCCAATGATCCTTGGATGAGAGAGGGTATATCAGCCAGAGTTCTGGCCCCTGATCACTACCCAGTGACCCCTGGGTAAGAGAAAGGGCAAATCATCCAGGGTTCCAGTTCCTGTTCACTGCCCAAGTTAGAAAGTGCGCGGCTATGGGTAATGGGTAAGGCCAGGATCACACTCACTCGCAATAGAGGAGACTACATGTACAGTGGCCACTGTGCGGGGGTATGGGAGGACAGCCAGCCCCTGGAACTGTACCCAGCCCCTCGTCTTCCTTGGAAGTGGAGGCCAATTCTGGAAACCTGAGCTTGCATCCAGCATCAGTCACTGATCTACAGCCTGGAGCTGTATAGGAAGTGGCTATCTTGAATGTCAACGTGACTAATTGTTGTAAGGATACGGTATTAACACAGGATAACCAGCGAGGAGGTGGTGCAATATTCTGGCTTTGTTCCTTCCCATTAAGCCTCCATTGAGGAGTTCACCGTGACATAGAAAAACTTCCTCAGCCAGTTTCACCATATTCGCACCTGGAATCAGTAGAAAAAAGAACTTGTATTTATTTATTTCACAACCTCAGGAACATTGCAAACTGATTTACAGCCCAAATTAAATATTCTTGAAGTAGTCACTATTGTAATGTAGGAAACGCAGCAACCAATTTGAACACAGCAAGGCCCACAAACAGCAATATGATATCGCCCAGATCGTCCGTTTTTGTGATATTGGTTGACAGGTGAGCACTGGCCAGGATGCTAGGTAGAACTCCCAGACTCTTCATCGAGTAATGCCATGGGATCTTTTACGTCCACCTGAGAGAGCAGTCAGGTCATTGGCTTGAAGCCTCGAAGGAAAGACTACCTCAGACAGTGCGGCACTCCCTCAGTACCGCACTGAAAGGTCAGCCTAGATTTTGCGCTCAAGTCCCTGGTGCAGGACTTGAACCCCCGACCTTCTGACTCAAGTGTAAGTGTTACCCATTGAGTCACAAGCAGACACAGAAAGTAAGATCGGAACAAGCAATAGGGAAAAGAACATGGAGCAACAGGAGCTGCAGAGTCAGGAGATATCCTGCAGTTGTGTGTTGGAAGATACCTGAGAACATCTCTCCTTGAACAGTGTAGCCTCTGGCCTTTGCACATCCAACAATCTCCTCCAGATCCCTCACCTCACACGTTTTCAGCAAATGTCCAGCCATCCACAGAGCAACCAGGCCACACCTGAAGGACAAGAAAACACAACAAATAGCAGAAAGTGCCCTCGGAAGGAAGGGTGCAGTGGGCCCTAGTGCAGACGGGAGTGGGGTCCACAGTCGGGCTGGAGTCCAAGTGGGAAATGGAGCCATTATTCCATCAGAGAGACGCCGCGTGTTGAAATTTCACCAAGAGGAGTGAGTGGGAAATCTGGGAAACGTGTCCATTTGGATTACATTTAGAAAGAAAGGTTTGTCTTTAGGGAAAGCCTTGTCGCAGTTCAAAGCGCTCTGTGTGAAATGAATTATTCTGAAGGCAGCCAATATTGTTAAGTCGGTGAGGGCAATGACAATTTTGTGCACAGTGCAATCCCATCTACAGAAATGGAGTGAATGGGCAGTCTGTCTGCTTTGGGAATTGGTTGAAGGCTGAATAGCTGCCAGAACACTGGTGAAAGAGCCCTCGCTCGGCAGATCAGGCAGCATCTGCGGAGAGAGAAAAAGAGCTAACTTTACCAGGACGGAGACCCGTGTTCAGAAATGTTAACTCTGTTTCACCACAGATGCTGCCAGACCTGCTGCATATTTACAGCGTGTTCTGTTTTTTGACAGTATGCACTGATGTAGAAAAATCAGAATTGGATACTCACTGTGGACCATCCTGGATGAGCGAGGGGACATATTTATTAATAAGGAGCCAATTCAGTTCTTTACTGAAACTGAAAAAAAAAAGATATTCAAAAAAAAAATCTCAGTCATTGGAGAAAAAAAACGATCACTTTATAGCAGGCTAGGTTCTGACGTTAATCCACAATAGCACACAGGGTACACTGCTAACCCTGCAATCACACACAGGGATGCACGGTTTTACTTGTAATAGCACAGTTACCAGGCAAATCTGTTAACCTCCCCATATCACAAAGGGGAATATGCTGTTAACCTGTAAAAGCATACAGGGATACACTGTGAACCTAAGAACGCATGGCACGGTGCTGTTATTTTTAAAAATTCTTTCATGAGATGTGGGCATCGCTGGCAAGGCCAGCACTTGTTGCCCATCCCTAATTGCCCTCAAACTGAGTGGCTTGCTCGGCCATTTCAGAGGGCAGTTAAGAGTGGACCATATTGCTGTGGGTCTGGAGTCCAGGTAAGGATGGCATATTTCCTTCCCTAAAGGGCCATAAGTCAACCAGATGGGTGTTTTACAACAACCAATGATGGTTGTCACGGTCGGCATTACTGAGACCGAATTTAAATTCCACCAGCTGCTGTGGTGGGATTTGAACCCATGTCCCCGGGGCATTAGCCTGGGTCTCTGGAATTACTAGCCCAATGACTTTACCACTACACCCTTAAACCTGTACTAACACACATGGGGAGAGCTTTGAGTCTCTGATAACACACACACCTGGGTCACTGAGCTGCGGAGGAGGGGAGGCTGAAAGCAGCATGCACGGGGAGGAAAATAGGAACAGGAGTGGATATTTAGCACGTTCCACCACACAAGGCGATCATGGCTGATCTGCAACCTAACTCCATAAACCCTGCTTTCCCCCCATGTCCCTCAATACCTTTGGGATATGGGGCAAAGGGGAGTAAATGGAGTTGGGTCTCGGATCAGTCGTGAATGTTGGGGTTAATGAAACGTGGGTTACACGTGGGTCAGTGTCAGGGTCTCACCCTGCGATCGCTCTGCGCCGGGAACCTGACCGAGGGAAGCAGTGAGGGACCAGCAGCCGTGATGAACATGGCTCACACTCTCTCGGATCGTATACCTGTCAGGCCTGTTCTGGAGCAGTATCTTCACCTCCTCCCGGTCTCCAATCACTGGCAACCGCTGACCAGCAAGAAGCTGGTACAGTTTCTTTTTCGATGGTACAGAAGTAGGGGCCAGAAACGGCGGAGGTGGGGGCGGAGGAGGAGGAGGCATTCGCGCCCATTCTGAACCGTCAGACTTGTCCTGGCTGGGATTTCCCCCCAGCTCCTGTGCCGTTTCGATGTGTAGGAGGTTGCTCATGCCGGGAGCTGGCCTCCATCAATCCTCCATTCAAAACCTTTGGGCCTCGGTCTAATAAATTTGACCACCCCTCGATTGCAGCTCTTTTCGCTGGTCAGTTCCCTCAATGATCGAAGATCAAAGACACTGAGTTATGACACTTGCAGGCGGGAAAAAAAAACAAGAGTAAATCAGTCTCGCTTATAACTCCAAAAACTTGTCCTGCATCTTTTACGAGGAAGTTATGGTAGATTGAGGAGGTGGAGTGGGAGGCTAGTGTCTTCTTTCTCCTTATTGGCTGGCACAGACACGATGGGCTGAATGGCCTCTTTCCGCGCTGTAACTTTTCTATGGTTCTATAAGGATTAGACGAGATATGAGAAGAGTTGAAACACTTGTACATGTAAAGGGTGGTAGAAGTTTGGAACTCTCTCCTGCAAACGGCAACCGATGTCAAATTAATTGTTAATTTTAAAGCAGAACTAATAGATTTTGGTTAACCAGAGGTATGAAGGGATATGAGGCAAAGGTTGGTATGTTGAGATAGGTCGCCAATCAGCCATGAGAGACTGAATGGCCTCCTCCTATTCCTTTGTGTTGATGGGAAGGCTGGGGTGAGGGGTGGAGATGAAGGGGGGGTGGAGAAAGGGGTAGTTGGGGGTGTGGTTGGAGAAGGGTTGGGGGACAGGGTTGGTTGGGGAGGGAGGGGATGGGTGTGGAAAGGAGTGAGCTGGATAGGGGTGGGGAAAAGGCTAGATTGGGGCTGGATGGGGTAAGCTGGAGATGGATTGATGGGGGGGAGGTGGAGAGGGTTGGAGGGATAGATTTGAGGGTAGATGGGGTGGGGAGTGGTAGGGAAGGAGTGGGTTGGGGGAGGGGTGGAAATGGGGTGGGACTGCACGAAGTGGGAAGGGAGGGTGATGAGGTGGTTATGAGTGGATGGGGAGAGGTGGGAGGGGAGGGGTAGGGATAGGGTAGGTTGGGGGTAGATGGGGAAAGGGGTGGAGATTGTGTGGGTTGGGTTGGAGTGGGGGAGGGGGATGGTCTAGAAAGGGGTTTGGGTGTTGAGGAGGGGAATGGAGTGGGGGTAGGTTGAGTGTGGGATGGAGTAGTTGAGGGGTGGATTGGGGGAGGGTTTAGGTTGGGGAATTTAGTAGGGGAGGGTTTAGATTGGGAAGTGGGGGAGGGTGATGAGGATGAAGGAGGGGGTGGGGTGGTTGGGGAAGGGTTTGGGTTGGGGAATGGAGTGGGGGAGGGATGAGGATGAAGGAGGGGGTTTAGGGTTGGGCTTGAGGTCATGGGGTCACTGGATAAAAGCAAAATACTGCGGATGTTGGAAATCTGAAACAAAAACAGAAAATGCTGGAAAAACCCAGCAGGTCAGACAGCATCTGTGGAGAGAGAAACAGAGATAATGTTTCGAGTCCATATGACCCTTCTTCAGAGCTAAAGAGAAGTAGAAATGTGACAAAATTTATATTGTTTAAGGGGGGGTGGTGCAGGTGAAGCTGGATAGAAGGTCAGCGATAGGTGGGGGCTAAGGACAGATTGACAAAGATGTCATGGGCAAAAGGACAAAGTGGTAAGGAATAAAGAAGGTACTGATAGTGGCATAAAGGTAAGAGAGCAGAATGTGTTAATAGCAGAACAAGGGTCAGTGCTCTGTGAAAGAACAACATAGAAAAAGTGACAGATGGCCCTTGTGGGTGTGGGGGAGGGGGCGGTGGTGGGGAAAAGGGTAGAAAATGAAAAAAAAGGGGATAAAAATTGATAAAATAATGAATAAAAACAAAAATAAATAAAAATAAGTGGATAAAAAATTTAAAAAAAGAATTTTGAAAAAAGGGGATTAAAAAAGGGGTGAAAATAGAGGAGAGAGTTCGTGGTCTGAAGTTGTTGAACTCAATGTTAAGTCTGGAAGGCTGTAAAGTGCCTAATCGGGAGATGAGGTGCTGTTCCTCCAGTTTGCGTTGGGCTTCACTAAAACATTGCAGCAGGCCAAGGACGGACATGTGGGCATGAGAGCAGGTTGATATGTTGTGAAATGGCAAGCGACAGGAAGGTCTGCTTGCAGACAGACCGAAGGTGTTCCACACAGCGGTCACCCAGTCTGCGTTTGGGCTCCCAATGTAGAGGAGTGTGAGGTGATGCATTTTGGTAGGAAGAACATGGGCAGACAATAAGTGGTGAAATTTTGAAGGGGGTACAGGAGCAGAAAGACTTGGGTATATATGTGCGTAGATCATTGAAGGTGGCAGGACAAGTGGAGAGAGCAGTTAATAAAGCATATTGTATCCTGGGCTTTATTAATAGGGGCATACAGTACAAGAGCATGGAGGTTATGCTGAATTTATATAAGACACTCATTAGATCTCAGCTGGAATATTGTGTACAGTTCTAGGCACCATATTACAGGAAGGATGTGAACACATTGGAGAGAGTGCAGAACAGATTTACAAGAATGGTTCCAGGGATGAGAAACTTCAGCTATGAGGATAGATTGGAGAGGCTGGGACTGATCTCCTTGGAAAGAAGAAGGCTGAGAGGCGATTTGATAGAGATGCTCAAAATCATGAGGGGGCTAGACAAAGTGAAGCTGTTCCCGCTTGTAAAAAGGACCAAGAACGAGAGGGCACAGATTTAAAGCGGTTTGCAAGAGAAGCGAGTGCGACGTGAGAAAAAGCTTTTCCCACACAACACGTGAACATTTAAGAAGCATTTAGATGAGCCCTTGAAGCGCCATAGCGTGCGGGGCTACGGGCCAAGCGCTGGAAAATGGGATTGGAATAGATAGGCCACGATGGGCCGAAGGGCCTGTTACCGTGCTGTCCTGACTGGGTGAGGGGCGAGGCCGCGATGGGCCGAAGGGCCTGTTACCGTGCTGGCCTGACTGGGTGAGGGGCGAGGCCGCGATGGGCCGAAGGGCCTGTTACCGTGCTGGCCTGACTGGGTGAGGGGCGAGGCCGCGATGGGCCAGAGGGCCTGTTACCGTGCTGGCCTGACTGGGTGAGGGGTGAGGCCGCGATGGGCCGAAGGGCCTGTTACCGTGCTGGCCTGACTGGGTGATGGGCCGAAGGGCCTGTTACCGTGCTGGCCTGACTGGGTGAGGGGGCTGCCTGGACAGTCGCGAGGGCATCGGGAGATTATTTGAATAGAAACAACGGGCAAGGGGTAGGGGGAAAGGGTAGGGCCATGGCACTAAGGTCATGATGCTCATTCAGAGAGCCGGTGCGGACACGACGGGCTGAATGGCCGTTAAAATCCGGCGGGCAGCGCTGGAACATTAGGCGGTCGGAGCCCTCCTGTGATTGGCCCGGAGGCTGCGCCCCCACGTGGGGGGGTGGGGGGGGGTCCTAACCCGCCAATCAGCTCGGCTCCTTCGGTTCGCCTCATCCAATCAGCCCAGACCCCTTAAAGGGAGAGGGGGTGGGGCGGGAATGAGACGATTTGAAAACCGGAGCGTGCGAGCGACCGCCGTTTTTCCGCCGGAGGGAGACGGGCGGGGATTCGGGAGGGATTCAGCCGGTGGGTGAGGGGCGGGGTCGGTCGGTCGGTCGGTCGGTCGGTCGGCCGGTCTCGTCTCGTCCCGTCCTTCCTTCTCCGTCAACCGGCGGCTTTGAGCCCGCCTCACTGATTGACAGGACTCCCTAGCCAATCAGAAAGCGGGCTGTAGGCAGAGCTGACCAATCAACGAGGAGGGGGCGGGATTTCCGGTCAGGCTTCGAGCCGAGCGGACGGCTTTTGGCGGTTGGAATCCGGGACACAATCCGCGTCCATCGGTCAGTCTCCCGGCGCCATCGGCGGCCGAGACCCCGCGGGGCCGCCTTAATCCGACCCGCCCCGTGTGTGGCGGCTGGTACCGCGCCCCCCCCCCGTCCCTTCCCGGAAAGCGCCGACCGAGCTTACCGATTTTACACGGAGCAGGCTTCTGGCGGCTGGTAGGGGGTGGGGTGGGATGGGGGGGCAGGGGTTAAAGGTCCCGCCGCCGGGCGGCAGCTTCCGGTTCACGTCCGGGGGTTTGGGGGGGAGAATTGGGGATTGTCTGACCTGTTTTTTGGGGGGGGGATTGGGGTCTGACCTGTTTGGGGGGGGATAATTGGGGATTGACCCGACTGTGGGGGAAGTTTGGGGACTGACCTGTCTATTGGGGGGGGGGGGGGGCGGTGGTATCTGGGTATTTGAGCCCAGTGTGGTTCGGGGGGTGGGTATCTGGTTATTTGAGCCCGGTGTGGTTCGGCGGGGGGGGTATCTGGGTATTTGAGCCCAGTGTGGTTCGGGGGGTGGGTATCTGGTTATTTGAGCCCAGTGTGGTTCGGGGGGTGGGTATCTGGGTATTTGAGCCCAGTGTGGTTCGGGGGGAGTGGGTATTTGGGCCCAGTGTGGTTCGGGGGGTGGGTATCTGGTTATTTGAGTCCAGTGTGGTTCGGGGGGTGGGTATCTGGTTATTTGAGTCCAGTGTGGTTCGGGGGGTGGGTATTTGAGCCCAGTGTGGTTCGGGGGGTGGGTATCCGGGTATTTGAGCCCAGTGTGGTTCGGAGGGGGGGGTATCCGGGTATTTGAGCCCAGTGTGGTTCGGAGGGAGGGTATCTGGGTATTTGAGCCCAGTGTGGTTCGGAGGGAGGGTATCTGGGTATTTGAGCCCAGTGTGGTTCGGAGGGAGGGTATCTGGGTATTTGAGCCCAGTGTGGTTCGGAGGGAGGGTATCTGGGTATTTGAGCCCAGTGTGGTTCGGGGGTTGGGTATCTGGGTATTTGAGCCCAGTGTGGTTCGGAGGGGGGGGTATCTGGGTATTTGAGCCCAGTGTGGTTCAGGGGCTCCTTTCCTGAAGAACATGGTGAACTAGTTGAATTTTGCTGATGAACTTCTGGTCACTTCTTCCCTTGGTCTCAACCAAAAACCTTTTCAGATTTATTGAATTTCAGAACTTGCCGTGGTTGGGTATGAACTCACGACTTTGAAGTTGAGTTCAATACTGTGTGTTTGGTCATACTGGAGTTAGAAAGCTTGGAGGTGTTTATTTTTTTGCTGAGACTGACTTTCATTTGTACTTTTCTCTCCCTCCCCATTTTGATTTTCAGTTACGCCAGTGGAGAGCTATGTCTGTTCAAGAGACCCGGCCGAATCATACCATCTACATCAACAATCTGAATGAGAAGATCAAAAAAGATGGTAAATGCTGGGGCAGTAGTGTGTCGTGATAACAGGTTGGTCAGGAGAGCATTTGGAAATGGGGGCTACAGAGGTTAACAGCTCAAACAGGCCATTTGGCTCAACTGGTCTCAGCTCCTCATGAGCTTCCTCCGGCTTTTCACCTAATTCCGCCCTTGAGGTCCCCCACACACACACACATTCCTGACTTGGAACTCCCTCCCTAACAGCACTGTGGGTGTACCTACACCACATGGACTGCAACAGTTTAAGGCGGCTCACCACCACCTTCTCGAGGGCAATTAGCGATGGGCAATAAATGCTGACCTAGCTAGTAACGCTCGCATCCCATGAAAGAATAAAAAAATCTATTTACTTCCCCCCTCGTACTGCATTGCTTAGTGGTCGTTTGCCTCAGCGATTCACTGGTAGCAAATTCCACATTCTCGTCATTCACAGCATAAACAAGTTCTCCTGATTTCCAGGTTGGGCTTATTAGTTACTACCATATATTTATCGCCCCTTACTTTGGAGTGTCCAACAATTGGAAACAGTGTCTGCTTGATTGAACTCCTTTATAATGTTCAAGACAATAATTTTAAAGGTCACCCCCTCAGTCTTCTCTCTCGTAGAGAAAAGAGCCCCAACCTGTTAAATCTTTCCTGGTATCTACTGAGTCCTGGTATCATTCTTGTAAATCTTTTTTGCATCTTCTCTAGTGCCTCTATATCGTTTTTGTGATAGAGAGGTTGTGGGTCGTGTTCAGTACGGCATGACTTATGAGAAAATATATTTGCCATCGACTGGATTTACTGGGCGATCATAAACTTAAGTTGTGGCTTTCACCAGTGAATGAAAACTGACCATGATATTAAAGTCTGGCTGTATTTGCAGCTATAGGTGGAGTTGAAACAGACGTTGATTGGGCTGTGTGTGTCTGTTTTTTTTTTCCCTCTACAGAGTTGAAGAAATCGCTCTATGCCATCTTTTCCCAGTTTGGCCAGATTCTGGACATCCTGGTCTCCAGGAACCTGAAGATGCGAGGACAAGCCTTTGTGATTTTCAAAGAAGTCAGCAGCGCTACTAATGCCCTGAGATCGATGCAGGGCTTTCCCTTCTATGACAAGCCGATGGTGAGCACTGTAGAGTTTCAATCTGTCCTGGGGCATATACTACAACATGGCTCTGGTGCATTTCAGTTGATCTCAATGTCCCAGTGATGTGGTTGGGCTGTGATTGATCGGATTTTACAGCACACATGCGCTGTTCAGCCCGACGGGTCCATGCTGCGTTTGTTCCATGAGAACCTCACCATTGCGCCCCCCCCTCCCCCCCCAAAAAAAAAAATCGTACTTCATCTAACCCCCTCAATATATCCTGTTCCTTTCTCCCTCTTATCTAGCTTCCCCTTAAACACAGCTGTACTATTAGCCTCAATTGCTCTGTGCGGTAGCAAGTTTTTATACGAGCAGGGGAAGTTGGGGGAAATTTAATCGCAGTCTCAACTTTGGTCTGAAGTTCTCATCCCAGCTGTCAGTGAGAATGGGAATGACTGCTGAGCAAGTGCTGGTTTCCCATTTCCTCACTGGTGTAAATTGTAATCTTGCTGAAAAGAGACATGTTGCTGAAGCTTCCTGTCTTGCTCTCATCAGGACAAACACAAGAATGCCAAATTTCAAATGATCGCAACAAGTTGTACTGCAGGAGGAGAGGTTGCTGATTGGCTGAGGCATTGCCATGAAGAAAGCAATCAGCACCCTTTCCTCCTGCGGTACAAATTGTTGTGATCATTTGAAATTTGGCATTCTTGTGTTTGTCCTGATGAGTGCAAGTTGAAAAGCAACATGTCTCTTTTCAGCATTATTCAAGTTCTGTACTACGAAGCAATTGTGATCTGTAGAGGATTTTCTTGGCTGCAGAACAACTTAAAGTGCCTGACCTCTGGGTATGAGACCCATTGAGTGTAATCTTAGTGGATGTTTGTGATCTTTGAACAAAACCTGAAAACTGTTTCATGCGGTAGCCTTTGTGGAAATGGCCTGTGGTGTTTCAGTGGTTTAATGCATCTTTCCCCTTGCCCACAGCGGATTCAGTACGCAAAGACTGATTCTGATATTATCGCTAAGATGAAGGGCACCTACGTGGAACGTGACCGGAAAAAGGAGAAGAGGAAGGTGAAGGCTCCTGAGCCTTCTGGCAACAAGAAGGGTTCAGCACCCCCAACAGCCAATGCTGTACCCCCTCCTGTCTCAGTAAGTGTGACGGTCTCTGATCTGGTTGTGCAGGAAAGTGTTTGCATGTGAATAAGCAACTGACTGGAAATGAAGTAACCTCCCCCTTGTTCAGATGTGTTGGGCGAGGTCTGTGGTCTTTGCCTCACTGACGTGGCAACTCCTGTAAGCACAACCCCATGGAGATATCGGCTATCTACAGTCCAGCAGCTTGGATTCCACCAATAAGCTCTTTTCCCCTGCGTTCCTGTCTGGTGATACTAATGTGGGGGTCTTGATTACTGTTGCTCTCAACCAGCTAACTGAATGAGGGCTTCCTGATCCGTTGGCATTGTCCTTACTGGTTCATGTGTACACTTTTTCCAAATGAATTTGTTGTGCTTTTGGCCTGAAGTAAAGGCAATGTTTGATATGATCTAAAAACCCCTACTGGATTTGGCTTTTTGTATCTTTCCATCACAAGAACACTGTTAGCAGTTCCTGTTAAATGAGTCTATCCTGCTGGTGAGTATTCTCTGGTTCTCCTGCTGGGTTTCTAGGGGTTGGTTTTCCCATCTCTGGAACGCAAGCCAGGTCAAAAGGCAATTGAAAAGTTAGTTTCACTTGGCCCTGCCACTCCTTTTACTTATGGCCATTCCCCACCCCACCCCGCCTTACACACCCTGCTCTTTGACCTCCCTACTCCTGGAAAACCCACCTTTCACCCCACTGTTGATCTCGCCTCTTGCATCCAGTGTCTTGGGCGTTTATACATTAAAGGTGACTACTCAGTGGCTGTCGCTGAACAGCTTGCCGCCGAGCAATTGGATTTGTTTTGAGGGAAAAGCAGCCGTGCCCTCTGCATGGGGTTAGGATGGGGTGGAAATGAGAGAGCAGTGATGGCACTGCCATTGGAACAGTTTCAGCGGCCCGGGCATAAAATGGTTACTGTTGGTTCTTGGCTTTTGTGTAAACTTGTTCCGTGCGCCATTGTCTGTTTCTTCACCGTTTTGTTTGTTCTAGGGTATGCCCATGATGAGCCAGGCCCCACGGATGATGCAAATGCCAGGACAGCCTCACTACATGCCCCCACCAGGGATGATGCCACCACCTGGGATGGCACCTGGCCAGATGCCACCAGGCTCCATTCCTCCTGGCCAGATGATGGCTGGACAGATGCCGCCCCCTGCTCAGACGGTAAGTGTTCAGTTGGTGCAGGGAGTGACGGAACCGTCGCTGTACCCTCCCCGTAGAAATTGTAGTCAATTGTGTGAAAGCTTGGCAGCTTCCTTATGAGCACTTAGAGAAAAGTCCTCCGTACAGTGGGTGCCCTTGCTGCCCAGGAGAGGGTCCTCCAGTAAATCTGCGCAAATCTCCTTCCTTATCAGCGAGGCAATGCTTTAGGTCACTCTGTGGCTGGGGTTTAATCCTGCTGCTGACATCACAGCCATCCAGCACATGTCAGGTCCTCTGTCTGAGCTGGATTACTGAGCAGTGTTGGAATGTAGCTTTCAGAGCAGAGAGATTAGTGTCTGACTCAGTCATTGTACTGGGGATGTGTTCAGGGTTCCAAGGGGCCATGGCATGTGTGTGCGCGTGGCTGATATTAAGTAGGAGGAGGGGGGTGGTCTCTGTTGAGGAGGCGTTGTGATGATTTTATGCTGCATTGAGAAAGGGGAGGTTGGTGATATGGTTTTATGCTGCAATGTTTAACTGGTGTCCTTCTGATTTCCAGGTGCCTGAGAATCCACCCAATCACATCCTCTTCTTAACCAACCTGCCTGAGGAGACCAATGAGCTGATGCTGTCCATGCTTTTCAATCAGTGAGTATGGCCAGCAGGGGAAGCAGGACTTTCACCTTGAGTGGAGTGGGGGGGGTGGGTTTACTGTGTAAATATTTCAGAGCTTTCTGGTGGGGGTAAATATTCCAGACCCTCTGTTTGCTCAGACTGTATGGCTTGGGTGGGGACCATTCTCTGGAGCTCTTGTTCTGTGAGTAATGTTACTTGGGGTGAGGGCAGGCTGCAGAGCTTTCCCACTCCCACTGGCTGCCCAGCTGGCTGGGAGAGGTGACGTGTCCTTGGCGGTGTGTATTCCATTGTAAACAGCTCCCCCCACTGTAACCTTTCTGGCTCCCAGGAATGGCCTCATGCTATCCAAAAGGGGAAGTGAGGTAAAACAGTAAAAACTTTCAAACAGACTCTGACGGTGGGGAAGTGGGGTGAAAAGCCCAGAAAATAGCCCTTATCCAGAGGCTGCTAGTGGTGTTTCATGTATGGTGTGTGACATGCACTCACTCCTCATGGGACAGTAAAGGGTGCATCCTGCGTACTGGATTGGGTTCTCTCTCTCTCTCTCGCTCTTTCCCTCCTTCCTCATGCTGGTCTCTCTGCGTTCCTGCAGGTTCCCTGGATTTAAGGAAGTTCGTCTGGTACCCGGCCGCCATGACATTGCCTTTGTGGAGTTTGACAATGAAGTCCAAGCTGGGGCAGCGCGTGACGCCCTCCAAGGGTTTAAGATCACGCAGTCGAACGCAATGAAAATCTCTTTTGCAAAGAAATGAGGGGTCGGGAGGATCAAACTGGTTAATTCCGGCTTTGTTTTCCAAAGCTGTTGTTTTCATTTTTTTAAATTGTGCAGTAACTGGTCTGTATTAGATTTAAAAGTTCTGATGCTTCAGGTAAGTGTTGAACGAGGAGGCTCCTCAGCTTTGCCCTGCCCATCGGATGATTGTTCAGACCCGGGTGAGTCTCTGAGAGATGCTGCTAAGGCGAGCTTCCTGTGGTCTGAAGGCTGTTCGGATTGCGGTGTGGGTGTTTCACCGTCGCCTTGCTCTACTCCACCCTGGGTCCATCAAATTAAATAATTCCCCCTCCCTTTTTTTTTTTGAATGATAATCCAGGAGCAGCCATATCCTGACTGAAGAAATTGGATGGACTTTAAATCTGCACTCATGGCATTATTTTAGATTTGGTTGCCCCCGTTTGGCCATATTTTTGAATGAATGTGTCTGACTGGCTGAGGCAAGCAACAGTTTGGCTTAATCACACCATAAGAAAGCTGTTCACCCAGAGTCTCAGTGACATTGCACCTGGAGCTTTCAAACTTACTGAATGAACCGATGAATAAAAAGATTTTTTTTTTTAAATAACCACCCTGTTGAACGTGTTTATTTATCACTGAGCTCTCTTAACTTGCAGGCGAATAGAGCTTGGCTGCTTGGCCTTCACAACACAGGATATGCGAGTGCGATACACAGAACAAGCTGTTCAGCCTAATTGGTCCATGCTGGTGTTTATTCTCCACACAAGCTGCTTCCAGCCCTCTTCAACATAACCTCCTTTCTCACTTTTTTTTTACTTAACTTCCCCTTATAAAGACACCTGTTCTTTGCCGCACTCCTCTGTGGAATTCTGCATTCTAACTGCTCTCCTAGCTGAAGGTTCTCCTGATTCCCTATTGGATTTATTGGTGACTGATTTGATTGTTCTCCACCCCCCCCCCCCCCCCTTACAAGTGGAAACGTTTCCTATCTACCCTTTTATAATGAAACATTTATTGGGTCACCTTCCCAGTTTTTTTTTCCCTAGAGAGGGAAAAAAGCTCCCAGTAGCTGACACAATCCAACCCATGGGTCTCCGGTGGGAGTGCTTTTACTTGCTGTGTACTGTACAGATACAGGAGGTGACAGAGCGGAGATTCATACTGCTTTGGCAGAATATTGGGACTGAGGGAAACTACCAGAAATTCACATTGGTCTGCTGGGCTCTTGAACAGTTGTCATGAAAATATATAATTTTCATAATATTGTTGTAAAGGTAGGTTAATAGTGGGGTTTGGATTAGTTGCTCTGTGTAGATGTGTGTGTGTGTGGTGGGGGGGGGATTTAATTTGATTGGAGACAGCTGGTCTGGAGCTTTTGAGATATCAAAAGGGGAGCTAGGTTTGAAATGTTAAATACATAAACATGGCTGAAGTTTTAAAATGAGGTGGTGAAAATATGCATTTTTAGATTCAGTAGTTTGAATTTCAGAGATGGTAAGATGTTACACCTAGCTAAGAGAAGCTAAGCCAAAGAAGTGTTTATTTTTCCCAAAGGTTGGGTCTTTCATGGTACTCATCATGAGAAAAGTAAAGTCACAAAAGCATATGGGAGCAATGGAGTCTGCATTAAAGGAGAAACCGATAAAGGAGATGAGGTTATGTGTAAGGGAGAAGGCATTCTAAGGTCTAACATGTGGAAAGCTTCCAGGCTCTGTCTTAAGTTGCTGTCTACAGGAACCGAAGCTAAGAAGACTCACTTTGAATATCACTGTCCAGGGTACTGTGTGCTTTGCCTGGGTCTGTTTAAATCCATTTTGTTTTACTGTCCCCTTAATGGAGGTGTAACTGGGAGCCAGATTAATTAGGGGTTTTAGGAATTATGGTAGTAATTCGTAGACCTATGTATGTGCTTAAAATCTCTTTCATGAATTGAATGTTGAGTTTATTTTGTTTTTTAAAAAAAATCTAAGTCTGAGTGGAGTTGCTACCGAATTCAAGGCACACATCTCGAAATAAAATACAAATTGCAAAACAGTTGTGGCAACTGTTTTAAAGTTTCCTCTGGGATTTGAGCAGTTCAGCATTTACTATTCGTTGTGCCATAGCAACAGTGGGGCCTTGGGTTGGGCCTGAGGGGGAACTGGAACGATGCACCATAAGTAAGGGGAGGAAAGAGTGAGTGGGTGGGTGTACAGCCTGTGAAAGCTGCTGGGGTTTGAGTGCAGCACCAACCGTTCACCACCATCCCCCGATTCTTTCCAGCATAGTCTGCAGTTTCACTTTTCTTTTGGTGTAAGATGTTTGCTGTTGCAGCCTCCGTTCAAATGGTACTTTGAACAGAGCGCTTAGCATAACAGGCAGTAAGCTTCAAGATTGTGGGATCAAGTTAGGAAAAGGCACCAAGAAACATGTGTCTGTAGCTCTAAATCTGCAAGATGTGCATCAAATGTAGTCTTGCTACTTTTCCCAATGCCGTTTTAATAAATCCTGAGCCTCCGAGGGTGTGTGCAAGGTGAGATCTTGTTTGCTGAATACACCAGGCAGTGCAGGATGCCCCAGAGCAGCAGCTTCACTGCATTGAGTTGCTGATTGTTTACTTCAGTATCAGCAGAAACACTGGGGTGTTTAGACCATAAGATGTAGGAGCAGAAATTAGGCCATTCGGCCCATCGAGTCTGCTCCGCCATTCAATCATTGCTGATCAGTTTCTCAACCCCATTCTCCCGCCTTCTCCCCGTAACCTTTGATCCCCTTACCAATCAAGAACCTATCTACCTCCGTCTTAAATATACTCAATGACCTGGCCTCCACAGCCTTCTGTGGCAATGAATTCCATAGATTCACCACTCTCTGGCTAAAGAAGTTTCTCCTCATCTCTGTTCTAAAAGGTCTTCCCTTTACTCTGAGGTTGTGCCCTCGGGTCCTAGTCTTCCCCACGTCCGCTCTATCCAGGCCTTTCAGTATTCTGTAAGTTTCAATCAGATCCCCCCTCATCCTTCTAAACTCCATCGAGTATAGACCCAGAGTCCTCAAACTTCCTGCATTTAGTGCCTCCTCCCTCACTGCTCTTTATTTCTGGCGCTTGGTTCTACAGAGTTAATGCTGCCAGTTGGTGCTGATGGATGTGGGGATCTGAGAGCGGGGTTCATAAACAGCTTTGCCTGGTTGTCTGATTTATGGGACTTAACCTGCTGAGTGGGCAGGTCTGCAGCTCCAGCCAACAGCTGGAAATTGGCACTTAAAGCAGCCATGGGACTGCTAGTCTGGCAACAGTGTATTACATTGGTGTAATAGGGAAGGAGAGCTGTACTTTGTAGCTAACCTGGCTGCTCCTGCCCAGGGAGTATTTGGGGACAGTGTAGAGGGAGCTTTACTCTGTATCTAACCCCGTGCTGTACCTGCCCTGGGAGTATTTGGGGACAGTGTAGAGGGAGCTTTACTCTGTATCTAACCCCGTGCTGTACCTGCCCTGGGAGTATTTGGGGACAGTGTAGAGGGAGCTTTACTCTGTATCTAACCCCGTGCTGTACCTGCCCTGGGAGTGTTTGGGGACAGTGTAGAGGGAGCTTTACTCTGTATCTAACCCCGTGCTGTACCTGCCCTGGGAGTGTTTGATGGGGACAGTGTAGAGGGAGCTTTACTCTGTATATAACCCCGTGCTGTACCTGTCCTGGGAGTGTTTGATGGGGACAGTGTAGAGGGAGCTTTACTCTGTATCTAACCCCGTGCTGTACCTGTCCTGGGAGTGTTTGATGGGGACAGTGTAGAGGGAGCTTTACTCTGTATCTAACCCCGTGCTGTACCTGTCCTGGGAGTGTTTGATGGGGACAGTGTAGAGGGAGCTTTACTCTGTATCTAACCCTGTGCTGTACCTGCCCTGGGAGTGTTTGATGGGGACAGTGTAGAGGGAGCTTTACTCTGTATCTAACCTCGTGCTGTACCTGCCCTGGGAGTGTTTGATGGGGACGGTGTAGAGGGAGCTTTACTCTGTATCTAACCCTGTGCTGTACCTGTCCTGGGAGTGTTTGATGGGGACAGTGTAGAGGGAGCTTTACTCTGTATCTAACCCCATGCTGTACCTGTCCTGGGAGTGTTTGATGGGGACAGTGTAGAGGGAGCTTTACTCTGTATCTAACCCCGTGCTGTACCTGCCCTGGGAGTGTTTGATGGGGACAGTGTAGAGGGAGCTTTACTCTGTATCTAACCTCGTGCTGTACCTGCCCTGGGAGTGTTTGATGGGGACAGTGTAGAGGGAGCTTTACTCTGTATCTAACCCTGTGCTGTACCTGTCCTGGGAGTGTTTGATGGGGACAGTGTAGAGGGAGCTTTACTCTGTATCTAACCCCATGCTGTACCTGTCCTGGGAGTGTTTGATGGGGACAGTGTAGAGGGAGCTTTACTCTGTATCTAACCCCGTGCTGTACCTGCCCTGGGAGTGTTTGATGGGGACAGTGTAGAGGGAGCTTTACTCTGTATCTAACCCCGTGCTGTACCTGTCCTGGGAGTGTTTGATGGGGACAGTGTAGAGGGAGCTTTACTCTGTATCTAACCCCGTGCTGTACCTGTCCTGGGATTGCATAACACCGACACATTGTGTACCATCCCCAGCACAAGGTATGAAAGGGACTGTCGGGTGTGAGGGGTATTATCAGTCTGGTTCATTCTAATACGCTGTCGAGAAGAGAGAGAGCACTTGTTAAAACGAAACCATTCCAATCAGAAACTCAATCCAACTCAAACATCAGAATTAGGGAAAAAATGTTTATTCCGTGCCCAGAGGGTGCTTTAGAGTTAGCTTTTTGTTTAAAAAAAAAAGGCAGTTGTTGCGATTTATTTATTTTGTTTTGATTGGAGCCAGTTCCTGACAGGAAGAACATTCCACAGATTTGTTGGCTCATTAAAGAAAAACCAGCTCCTGGTGGTGGGGTGCACAGACTGTGCATTTTCACCCAGCCTGCCTCCACTCTCGCCCCGGACTCCGAGGGGTTGTGGACTTCTGGCGCTGGATGGGAGGCAAGATGCAGCGGGAGGTGTCCCGGGCAGTCTGGACCTGGACCTGGACCTTCTGCCTGATTGTTCTCAGCGCCGGTGGCGCCTGGTCCGCTCGGGGCGAAGTGAGGCACAGACTGGCCGAGAGGAAGCTGTGTGCGGACGAAGAATGCAGCCGTGAGTAAACAAACCTCAGAGGGGGAGAGAGAGACAGAGACAAAGTCAATGCAGCTGCAATAATCGCCTCGAGTGCTCACCCTCCCCTGGGTGTGTCTTGGTTTAAACCCGAAGAGTTTTGAAGAAGTTCCCTTTTGATGATTACTAGTGAATCCCCCACTCTTTAAGACAGTCAGATCTTGCTGGGTAAATAGAAGTCCTTATCCAAACCTCGCCTCTTCCCCCCCCGCCCCCCCACCAACGTCAGCTGTGGCTCAGTTCATAGCACCCTCGCCTTTGAATCAGAGGGTTGTGGGTTCATGTCCCACTCCCAGAAACCAAGAACTGTGATTGTACTCGAAAGAGTTGCAATCTGTAACTGTTGAAAACTCGAAAGCGTTTCCCGGAAACCAAGAACTGTGAATGTACTCGAAAGAGTTACGTGCGATCTGTTGATAACTCGAAAGAGTTACCCATCTTTTATTTCATTGCCAATTCTCTCCTTACCAACCCCCCCTCCTCCCAACAGGAACAGTTTCTCCTGATTTATTCTGTCAAAACCCTTCATAATTTTGAAGAGTGTTAAATAAAGTCCCACCTTATTTAAGTATGAACCGCAGTGGGTGGGTGGGGGGTAATGAACAGAAACAGAAGCTGATATTTCGCTGTGAAAATCCTTGCTGGGTATTCCCCCCCCCCCCCCCCCAGTCTCCCAGTCTGTTCAGGGGCTTTGCTAGACGGTGTCTGTCCATCACTGGCTCCTTATTTCTCTGCTAGCTTGATGCCTGCCCTAAGCTTTCTTGATGTGTGTGTGTGGGCCCAGACAAGGGGATAAAAACAAAAAAAACTACTGCCGATGCTGGAATTTCAAAACAAAAATAGAATTACCTGGAAAAACTCAGCAGGTCTGGCAGCATCGGCGGAGAAGAAAAGAGTCGACGCTTCGAGTCCTCATGACCCTTCAACAGAACTGAAGTATAGTTAGGAGAGGGGTGAAATATTTCACCTATTTCACCCCTCTCCTAATATCACTCAGTTCTGTTGAAGGGTCATAAGGACTCGAAATGTCGACTCTTTTCTTCTCCGCCGATGCTGCCAGACCTGCTGAGTTTTTCCAGACAGGGGGATGTTGGTAGACTTGTTCTCTTTAAAGATATGTTCCCTCCCCCTCCCCCCAGCATCCAAGTGCGTGCCTTGGATAGGGAACAGGAGCATGGACGGTTGTGGGGTTTCATCCCCCTCCAATAGCGTGGATAAGTGATGCCCGGGTTATTGTGAACTCAAGGTGCCCCAGTCTGGACACTGTACCCTCTGTTCCCTTGTAGATCCCATTTCAATGGCTCGAGCGCTGACCGATTACACGGGTCCCGACTGCAGGTTTATCAACATTCGCCAGGGGCAGATCGTCTATATTTACGGAAAACTCAAAGGAAAAGGACGCAACTTCTGGCAAGGGACTGTGAGTCTGAGACCAGAGTCTCCACTAAAGTTTGTTCTAGGTCTTCGCTGCTGAGACTGATCACTGGCTCCTCGCTCAGCCCTGGTCCTGGCACTCACCGCGGCACAACGCTGGGGGGGGTCCACTGCCAGTGTTTGGACTGGGCGTCTGTCTGGTTTTGGTGTGAGGCTGACCATTGCCTGTGAGATTAAACCGTGTCTGTGTAAGATTGACTCTGCGTCTGAGAGACCGACCAGTGTCTGCGTGAGACCGACCAGTGTCTGCGTGAGACCGACCAGTGTCTGCGTGAGACCGACCAGTGTCTGCGTGAGACCGACCAGTGTCTGCGTGAGACCGACCAGTGTCTGCGTGAGACCGACCAGTGTCTGCGTGAGACCGACCAGTGTCTGCGTGAGACCGACCAGTGTCTGCGTGAGACCGACCAGTGTCTGCGTGAGACCGACCAGTGTCTGCGTGAGACCGACCAGTGTCTGCGTGAGACCGACCAGTGTCTGCGTGAGACCGACCAGTGTCTGCGTGAGACCGACCAGTGTCTGCGTGAGACCGACCAGTGTCTGCGTGAGACCGACCAGTGTCTGCGTGAGACCGACCAGTGTCTGCGTGAGACCGACCAGTGTCTGCGTGAGACCGACCAGTGTCTGCGTGAGACCGACCAGTGTCTGCGTGAGACCGACCAGTGTCTGTGAGACTGGATAAAAGAGCTGAACTCCTGAGGTGAGGTGAGAGTGACTGCCCTTGACATCAAGGCAGTATTTGACCGAGTGGGGCATCAAGGAGCCCCAGCAAAACTGGAGTCAATGGGAATCAGGGGGAAAACTCTCCCCTGGTTGGAGTCATTCCTAGCACAAAGGAAGATGGTTGTGGTTGTTGGAGGTCAATCATCTTAGTCCCAGGACATCACTGTAGATGTTCCTCAGGGTAGTATCCTCAGCCCAACCATCTTCAGTTGCTTCATCAATGACCTTCCTTCCATCATAAGGTCAGAAGTGGGGATGTTCACTGATGATTGCACAATGCTCAGCACAATTCGCGACGACTCAGATTCTAAAGCAGTCCATGTCCAAATGCAGCAAAACCGGAACAACATTGAGTCTTGGGCTGATAAGAGGCAAGTAACATTCGTACCACACCAGTGCTAGACAATGACCATTTCCAACAAGACAGAATCTAACCATCTTCCCTTGACGTTCAATGGCATTACCATTGCTGAATCCCCCATTATCAACATCCTGAGAGTTACCATTGACCAGAAACTGAACTGGACTAGCCATATAAATACTGCGGCTACAAGAGCAGGTCAGAGGCTGGGAAATCTGCAGAGAGTAACTCACCTCCTGACTCCCCAAAGCCTGCCCACCATCTACAAGGCACAAGTCAGGAGTGTGATGGAATACTCCTCACTTGCCTGGATGAGTGCAGCTCCCACAACACCATCCAGGACAAAGCAGCCCACTTGATTGGCACCCCATCCACCATCTTAAACATTCACTCCTCCGCCACTGACACACAGTGGGAGCAGTGTATGTACCATCTGCAAGATGCACTGCAGCAACCAAGGCTCCTTCACCCACAACCTCTACCACCTAGAAGGACAAGGGCAACAGACACATGGGAACACCAGCACTTGGAAGTTCCTCTCCAAGCCGCCACTCACCATCCTGACTTAGAACCACATTCGTTTTTAATTCTTTCACAGGATGTGGGGCATCGCTGGCTAGGCCAGCATTTATTGCCCATCCCTGCTTTTGAGAAGGTGGTCACTGCAGTCCATGTACACCCACCCACAGTGCTGTTAGACAGGGAGTTCCAGGATTTTGACCCAGCAACAGTGAAGGAACAGTGATGTATTTCCAAGTCAGGGTGGTGAGTGAGGAGACTGGGCCTGTGTTCTCTAGAGTTCAGAAGAATGAAAGGTTTTGCAACGTTGTAGTGGTTTGATACAGCTGAGTCGTTTCAGAGTCAACCACATTGGTGAGGATGACAGATTTCCTTTAGTGAACCAGATGGGTTCCATGGTCATCAATAGACTTTTAATTCCAGATTTTTATTGGATTGCCATGGTGGGATTCGAACCCGGGTCCTCGGACCATTACCGTGGGTCTCTGGATTACTAGTCCAGCAACAATACAACTATGCTATCGCCTCCCTATCTGTTACTGTGAGACAGACCAGTTTGTGACACTGACCAGCGTCTGTATCAGACCAATGTCTATGTAACTGACCAGTATCTGTGTGAGACTGACCAACGTCTCTGTGAGACAGTGTCTACGTTACTGACCAGCGCCTGTGTGAAACTGACTGGTTTCCTTGAGATTGACCAGGGTGATACTGACAATGTCTCTGATTGATGATTGATGATTGTCTGTGACTGATGAGTGTCTCTGAGGCTGAGCAGTGCTTGTGTGAGACTGATGTTTGTGACTGACCTGTGCCTGTGAGACTGACCAATGTCTGTGAGACTGTCAGTGAGACTGTGTCTGTGAGACTGACCAGTATATATGAGACTGACCAGTCTATGAGTCAGACTAGTGTGTGTGAGATTGACTTGTGCTTGTGTGAGACTGACCAGTGTCTGTGAGACTGACCAGTGTCTGTGAGACTGACCAGTGCCTGTGAGACTGACCAGTGCCTGTGAGACTGACCAGTGCCTGTGAGACTGACCAGTGCCTGTGAGACTGACCAGTGCCTGTGAGACTGACCAGTGCCTGTGAGACTGTGCCTGTGAGACTGACCAGTGCCTGTGAGACTAACCAGTGTCTGTATTTAGGTTCAAGGTGATTATTTCGGGGAGCAGTCAACAACTCTTGGATTTTTCCCAAAGTCGATTGTGAAAGAGATCCAATATCTGGGGACTGAGCTTGTGGAAATGCCAACAGTAGTAAGAGCATTTAACTTCATTACGCTTATTTCTTTTATCTTTATTGCTTATTCATGTCTGCTGGCATACTGGGGCACTAAATGGCACATTGGGGCAATGGGTGTCACCGTGGAGCTCTCAGAAGATTGTGCAATACTGTTTACACAGTAGAAACCTGGTCCCTCTCTTAGCTCTCCCTCCTGCCACGAATAAGCAGGAAAACTGCTGATGCTGGGAACCTGAAACAAGAATGGAAAATGCTGCAAACACTCAGCAAGTCATTCGGTGCCAGCACAGAATGGGCAAGTTAGTGTTACAGTCTTAATGGCCTTCCTCCTGCTGTAGGCTTCCAGCATGGTCTGTTCTTGCTTCACTAACGCTGCACCCACTGTGGGACCAGGCTATAGGGAGAAGGAAGACACCAGACTTGCCTCCAGTCCAAGCTGATCCCGGTTAGGGCAGTAATAAGTGGCAAACAACCGGCTTCAGTCTTTGGACAGGGAGAAAATGAAGGCTGGAGAGAGAGATCAGATCAGCCAGGGTTCCTGATCTTGATCACTGTCCAGTGAAACCCCTATTGTATGATGAGTTTGAGTGACGAAGCCTACATTTCAATAGGCTGATGTCATGCCAAGTCTGGGATCAGACATGAAGCACGATCACTTGGGTGAGAGAGCAAGAGGGTAACTGATACCTATGCAAGGCGTTCCCCAGTGGGAATCACTGTCTTCATTGGGGGTTTGGGACTGGTGGGGGAGGGGGTGATGTGGGAAATGTAGTGGTCAAAAAGACGAGTTTATTACAGACTGACAATGAACTCCTGTGTTTGTAGGACTGGGATTTCTACTGTTAGTGAAAGAAGAGGATAAGAGTGGACTCGTGCTCCGAACAGCAGAAGACCAGCTAACGCCATGGAATCATTGTATTGAGTTATGACTAGAATACGCTGTAAGCTGTGTTGCCAGTGACTGGTAACAATTGTTTAAATAAATAGGATTAGAACCGCTGGGCTGCTCATGTCCTTATTTAATATTTCTCTCGTTTACACTTTCAGTGCCTGACAGGCAAGAGGTATTTATGGAGCACCTCGTCCGGTGTCCCAAACATCTCAAAACGCTTCAGATTGCAGGGAATGCAGTGACTATTGTGTCTGGTGCCCCATGGCGCCGAGATTTCCTGGAGAGGAAGTGGGAGGTACGCTCTGTCTCACATTTTCCTCTTACGCCAAGCAAGAATTCCCTGGGAGTATCGGACCATAATCCCAGTGGGAACCACCTGGAGGGTATTGCTCCAAGGTCTCAGCAGCATTTTCTGTGCTGTTGTGCTCTACCTACAGCTTGACCAACACTGGGTGCTGAATGAGCACTGTAAGAAACAGTCAGCTTCCCCGCTAGGTGTGTCCATCCTCATTGTTGACCCCTCTCAAAAGTAAACTCTGCACTTCAATAAATTACAGCAGATGTGCCAAATAAAGCCTCTTGGTCCAGAGATATTTTATTGCAGACTACTGTTGCAAACGGCAATGGTGGTCTCTCCCCTGCAATTGGAGATCGCTGTGATAGTATTGCAACTATTCTGGGAGGCTGAAATGATATCTGTTCACTGTAGTACTCCCACTCTGTCACAGGATGGCACTTGTGAGCTGTTAGCAGGAACTAGGGCTTTTGCTCCAACTGTTTAAACACCATTGAAGAGAGGAGTCAAGAGAAAGGAGTAAGAATTTGTTAGCTGTCGGCTTTCTGTAGGGACCAACCCTGATGTCCCCAAGTCGAGGGAGCTCGGGGCATAGGCTGGAAGAGGAAACAGTTAGGGTCTGCCAATTTTATGCTAGGATACTGCTGGACTTTAACTAACTGACCTCTTACAGCGCAGTACAATGTTACAGAGGAGCACGAGTAGGCCATTCAGCCCCTTGAGCCTGCTCTGCTATTCAGTAAGACCACGTCTAGCTCAATGCCATTTTCCTACGCTATTCCCATATCCCTTAATGTCATTAGTATCTAGAAATCTATTGATTTCTGTCTTGGACATGCACAATGATTGAGCTTCCACAGCCTCCTGGGGTAGAGAATTCCAAAGATTCACCACCCACTTAGTGAAGAAATCCCTCCTCATCTCAGTCCTATATGGCTTGTCCCTCACTGGCTCTAGACTTACCCCCCCTCCACCCAAGAGAAACATACTTTCTGCGTCTGCCCAGTCTAACCCCTTAAGCATTTTGTACCTTTCAATGAGGTAACCTTTCGTTCTTCTGAACTCTAGAGAATACAGACCCAGTCTCCTCAATCTCTCAAGCCATTCCCACCATCCCAGGAATTAGTCTGGTGAACCTCCATTGCAATTCCTCTATGACAAGTATATCCTTCCTTAGGTAACGGGGCAAAAACTGAACATAGATAGGCTGGACAGCAGGTGCTGGAGGAGGTTACAGAGTAGGGAAGGATGGCAGGCACTGGAGGAGGTTACAAAGTTGGGGAAGATGGCAGGTGCTGGAGGAGGGTACAGAGTTGGGGAAGATGGCAGGTGCTGGGGGAGGGTACAGAGTTGGGGAGGATGGCAGGCGCTGGGGGAGGGTACAGAGTTGGAGAGGATGGCAGGCGCTGGGGGAGGGTACAGAGTTGGGGAGGATGGCAGGCACTGGAGGAGGTTACAGAGTTGGGGAAGATGGCAGATGCTGGAGGAGGGTACAGAGTTGGGGAAGATGGCAGGCGCTGGAAGAGGTTACAGAGTTGGGGAGGATGGCAGGCGCTGGAGGAGGGTACAGAGTTGGGGAAGATGGCAGGCACTGCAGGAGGGTACAGAGTTGGGGAAGATGGCAGGTACTGGAGGAGGGTACAGAGTTGGGGAGGATGGCAGGCGCTGGAGGAGGTTACAGAGTTAGGGCAGATGGCAGGTGCTGGAGGAGAGTACAGTTCATTGCCCCAAGGACGCCCAATTCATTAAGTCACTGATTTGTAGGGATATCTCCTTTCCTCTCTTGCCATGGAGAAGGCATACCCTTCTCCTTGTACATTTCTTGCAGCTGATTCCACTCTGTGCAGAGAAAGTAGTGTCCCTATTGTGACAGAGCAGCATTCCCCATCCCTATCCCATCTGCTCCAACCCATCAACACTTCAGTCACTGCTTTCTCTGGCCACTTCCAACATCGATCACAGCTTAATGCATTAATCAAGAGGAATGGGAGAGACGGAAAAAACAGACCTAGCCCATCACTGAGCACAGAGCTTGACCAGAGTCAAGGGAAGAAACAGGGCAATGACCTCGTGCCGACTGCTGTAGAAAGCTCCCTCTCCTTGCCTCTCCCTTCAGTGTAAAGCACCTGTTCAGCCAGCCCTTCAGATCACAGACCACCTTAATCTGCGATATATTAAAATCTTAAAACGGCAAGCAAATCCCATCAACTTTTTCAACTATAAATTCCAATGCAGCTTAAGAAATTAACTTGCAACGCCAGAATGTCTAGTTCAAAACTTTATTTGCATCAACACTGTACAAAAATTGGTGCCGTTAACTGTAAATTCAAGACTTTTCCCCCCCTCCCCCCCCCCACCCCCCCCCCCCCCACCCCCCCACACAATCCCACCTTTCCCAGTAATCCTGGACAATTTGCTTCTACAAATCAGGAACAAAGCTACCTCAAACATTTGCTTGATATAAAAGGACTAAAGCAGAACAAAGAGCTTTCTGCACAAGGTCAGGCTGAGAATCTGAGGGATGGCTCCTGGTTCAGGTACAGGTGATTGCTCCAACACATACGCATGTTAGATTGAAAAAGGTCTGACTTTTCCTGCAAACGCGAGACTGACTCATGCAGACAACGGGACTGTCTCTCCACAGCTTCCAGGACTGGACGAATAAAGGACTTGCATTTATCTGGCACTTTATTGTATCCCTTGTGAACTTCTCCAAGTGCATCACGTTCAGAGAATCACTTATGCAGAAGAAGATGGCAGCCATTTTCACCCAGCAAGATGCAACCAGATCAATCGACTAATTAATCTGAACTTTAGTAGTGGTGTTGGTCGAGGAACAGATGTTGGTCGGTTCACCGCTGACCGTCAAATAGTGCCTTGGGATCTTTAATGCCCACCTGATCAGATCACCACTTGGGAGTCCTTCTCGTGATGCCTGTACTGCACCGTTTCTACTTCCCACAGTCCAATTAGGACCTAAGCAGGTTTGTGTGGTTAACCTCAAGTCTAAATCACATCATAGTGGTGTAGCGGTAATGTCTCTGGGCTACTGGGGACACGGATTCAAATCCCACCACAGCAGCTGGTGGAATTTAAATTCAATTAGTAAAATCTGGAATTGAAAGCTAGTCTCAGTAACGGTGACCCTGACAGTTATTATCGATTGTCGTAAAAACCCATCTAGCTCCTTTAGGGAAGGAAATCTGTCATCCTTACCAGCTCTGGCCTACATGCGACTCCTGTTCCACAGCAATGTGGTTGACTCTAAACCGGCCTCTGAAATGGCCGAGCAAACCACTCAGTTCAAGGGCCATTAGGGATGAGCAACAAATGCTGGTCTTGCCAACAACACCCACATCCTATAAAAGAAAAAATTTTAAAAACCCTGAACGTCTACTGAGATACTCTACTGCTCCTGAACCAAGTCCTGCACACTTGTGCTCATTCCTGCCCTTGCTACAGATCCCTCCACTGTTTAGATTTAAAATTCTCACCCTCATGTTGAACATGTAGCCTTGCTACTCTCTGTATTCCCAACCCCCTCCTGTGTCACAACACACCCCTCCTCACCCAGAACTCAGTTCCCCTGACTCCATTTCTTATGCATACTTTCCGCCCCCCACGACCCCCCATAAAGCCCCATGCTGAAATTTCCTCGCCCTCTCTCCAACATATCACCCAATTGTGGCAACAGGCTATTCCACCAAAAGTTCATCACAGCCTGTCCTCATCAGAGGTCTGCAAGTACATGCAGCCTCCAGCAGACATTAGGGACAGTGCTTCAGGGGCTGGAGTTCTGATGCATGGTCACCAACCTGAAACTTTAAATCTCTTTACCTCCCCACGAATGCTGCCGGACCTGCTGAGCATTTCTAGCATTTTCTATTTATATTACAGGTTTTCAGTGTACCGCAATGCTTTGCCTTGTGTTGTGCGTCATCGCCTTCCTGTTTTTTTTTTGTAGGAGAGAGGTTTTGTTTTAATTTTAAATCCTGTCTGTGCTTACGCTCCAATCAGTCAGTCAGCCAGACCGCAAGAGCAGGAGAAAAATGCTGCAGGTATTGAAAACGAAAACAGAAAATACTGGAAAAGTGCAGCAGGTCAGGCAGCGGCCCGAGAGGAGGAGACAGGCTTAACGTTTCGGGTCAATCTTCCTCTCTGCGCAGGCCGATGCTGCTTGACCTGCTGAATGTTTCTGGAACACCAGAGCAACACAGCAACTCCACAAACTGCAGGGGAACCCACCGCTGGCATTTCCTGACACGGCGAGGGTTGCAGAGTCCGCCCGACCCAAACCGCGCGGACCCAGTTAGTCAGAACAAGAAGCCCAGGCTTCAGTAATGTGGAGTTCCCATTGAGCGTGGAGACAGGGGAGGGTGGGGAGGGGGGCTGCAAAACAATCCTGCATTAACACAGAGGCTCATTACCCTGCTCAGAAAATGTCCCACATCCATTTATACACTGAAATTCAGTAACTTATTACGACAAGCATTACAACCATATTGTGCACATCAAAGTTTCACAGACTGCAGCAAGACTAGTCAGCAGTAAGCCAGTGGTACCTGGGAGAATTCCCTAGCTCTTCCAATAGTGCCCGGGGATCTCCACCATCCACCCAAGGGGGGCAGGCGGGCTCTTGGCTTAACTTTTCACGGAAAGGACGGCACTTCTGACATTGTGGCTCTCTCTCGGTACCGCGCTGGGGGGCGTGAGCACGGACAAAGAGTGCAAACCCCTGAGGTTGGACCTTCTGACCGCTGAGCCACCTCAAGGGGCGGGGGGAACTCCAGCCCTGTAAATGTGCGCCAGTGAGCACCGGGGCTGCTGCTCTGAACCAGAATGGCAAAAACGGTAGGATTGCGAGTGGCTGAGGTCTCTCTCTCTCTCCCCCAGCGAACTGCGCAGAAACTACCAAGGGAACTGGTCAAACAAAGCAAGGACAGCTCTTCAGCCAACTTGAAAGTATACAGCAAATAAATATATTTCCGTGGAGACTGAAGCGCCTCTGCTAAAGTAGCAAAAAGAGTAAAACCTGTAAAAAGGAGAATTTTTATTTTAAAAAGCTGGGAGTCTGAGGCAATCGTTCACACCCATGTGTCCGTGGCCTCTTTTGTGGGAGGCAACTACAGGTGTTAAGTACTGGCCCCTCAAACATATGGCCCCTCGAGCCTGCTCCGCCATGCAAGGAGATCCCGGCTGAACCTCAACTCCACTGTCCTGCACACTCTCCACAGAGCGCCCCACGGGGGCTAACACAAGGCCTTCAGTTCGCCAAAGACCCCTGGTTAAAGCAGGGGTGTCTGCTCAGAGGGGGCTCGGAGTGGCTGAGGAGGAGACCCCTCCGCTGGTCATCGATCCGTAACTCCCGGAGCATTTCATCACCTCCTGGAGCCTCAGCAGGGCCTGGGGCTCCCTGCTCTGCACGGCGCTGCAGAAAAGCCGGACATGCTCCTTCAGTTCATCGATCTGCCGCTGGGCGCCGTTGTTCTGCCGGATTAGGTCCTTGGTTCTCAGCGTGATCTCCAGCAACCCCGACCGGCTCAGGATCTCCACCGTGTTGCGAAAGCGCCGTTCCTTGGCGGGACTGGGAATCGGCCGCCTGGGGGCTCGAGCAGCCGGTCTCGTGGTTTCGCCAGCGGGTGACTGGACGCTCGGGGCGCGGGAAAACACGGAGCAAGTGGAGGAGGAGGGGGAGGATGAAGAAGAGCAGGAGGAGTACGACGACCAGGAGTACAAAGAGTCGGAGGATTCGGACTGGGATACAAGATTTGGAGAGAGCACTGGCGATGGGGAGACCGAGACATCAAACTGACTGAAGGTGCTCGCTGCTCCGAAGCAAGGCGGCTGCTGCGTATTCTCAGCTGGCCCACAGTTGGCCGCTGGCGCTACGTGCGAGGTTTGGTCATTTCTGGGAGTCCCCTGCGAGGCTACTTCCGCCTCGTCCAGGCACAGCCGTTTACTCCTGCTGTGATCGGCAGTCCTGTCATCCTGAGCTGTGCACTGCCCGGTCTGCCTCGGCCTGCTGCCGGCCTCCTGGCTTTTGTCCGGGTGAGGGGCTATCCTTGGGTAGGAGTTTAAAATCGGGAGGTAGGTGTCTTTCCCCGCCCCAACCTTCGCCTCCGTCTTCTGCAATTTCAAAGAAGCCGCCAAAGGCTGTCGGATGAAGACGACTCGGGCCTGGCCTGCTGGTGCGCCAAGGGAGTGCTGGCTTCCCCAGGTCTGTAGTTGGGTGTGAATAAGCTGGCTCCTTGTTGGAACGGGCAAAGGCTGTTCAACACACGGCAATGGGAAAAACAGAATTAGAATCCGATCGCTGAACAGGCCACCCCACTCCCTGCAAGCGGACAACAGGACCCCCGGTTCCCTGCAAGCGCACAATGGGACCCCCGGTTCCCTGCAAGCACACAATGGGACCCCCGGTTCCCTGCAAGCGCACAATGGGACCCCCGGTTCCCTGCAAGCACACAATGGGACCCCCGTTCCCTGCAAGCGCACAATGGGACCCCCGTTCCCTGCAAGCACACAACGGGACCCCCGTTCCCTGCAAGCACACAACGGGACCCCGGTTCCCTGCAAGCGCACAACGGGACCCCCGGTTCCCTGCAAGCGCACAACGGGACCCCCGCTCCCTGCAAGCGCACAACGGGACCCCCGTTCCCTGCAAGCGCACAACGGGACCCCCGTTCCCTGCAAGCGCACAACGGGACCCCCGCTCCCTGCAAGCGCACAACGGGACCCCCGCTCCCTGCAAGCGCACAACGGGACCCCCGCTCCCTGCAAGCGCACAACGGGACCCCCGCTCCCTGCAAGCGCACAACGGGACCCCCGCTCCCTGCAAGGGCACAACGGGACCCCCGTTCCCTGCAAGCGCACAACGGGACCCCGGTTCCCTGCAAGCGCACAACGGGACCCTCGCTCCCTGCAAGCGCACAATGGGACCCCCGCTCCATGCAAGCGCACAACGGGACCCCCACTCCCTGCAAGCGCACAATGGGACCCCCGCTCCATGCAAGCGCACAATGGGACCCCCGCTCCATGCAAGCGCACAATGGGACCCCGGTTCCCTGCAAGCGCACAACGGGACCCCCGCTCCCTGCAAGCGCGCAACAGGCCCCCACTCCACCCAAGCACAGCACCCATAGGTTTAACATGAACATTCCATCAATGCATCATGTCATCACACAAACAGCCATGTGGGTGGCCATCCTATTTGCCAGTCAAACAGTGAAAACATGCAGACTAACAATAGTCAGGTCAGGGTTCTTGGCACTGTGGACAGACGGGTCAGGGGGTGGGCAGTGGTGGAGAGTTTTCTCTAGTCTACTCCAATGCAAACAGACAGGATCCTGTCTCTGGACTATAAATCTGGAACAGGCAGAGTACAGCTCTTGGCCTACTGAGTTTTCATGCAGCAAGTAGCGTTCTCTTGATCAGATTAATATTCTCCTTGAAATGAAGAAACTTCAATGTCAATATTGGCTGTGTTGCTTTAAGAACATGCTGGGGTGGCCACAACTTGTCCAGCTGTTAAACCTATCATTAACTGCATTTGCTTTAACGTAACTGATATTAGTACAGTAACACGCAGTGTTCTGAACAGAAAATGGGGCTGCCCTTTAAAACGAATGGAAATTGTTGCCCACAATCTTCATTTGTATTTCGTGTAGGCTGAGTATCACACCACCTGCCCACTCCAACTGTACCTTGTTGGCAGGGTGTTTCCTGCTCTCGCGAAGGTACAGTTCCACAGGGCCAAATTTTACATGTGTGAATCTCAGCAGCGAGCTTGGGAACTATTCACCATGAGGTGGCATCACACCCTCCTCACAGCACTGACGGGAGCTCTCCAACACAGCCCACTGTAGCGATCAGGAGCAGGAACACTGGTTGATCCTTCCCTTTCACAGCTAGATTTGGCCGCATGACTTCGATCAGAAGTCATCCAATCAAACCATTTAATCTCAGAGCGACCCTCTGCGTTCACTTTAACGAGTGTACATTAGGTGATTGAAGTTGCAGGGTCTAACCTTGCACATGCCACACCGAGCAGGACTTTATGATAACACCCAACCCACACCTTAACAGGGTTTACTACAGAGGATTGTGGAGTAGGGAGGGACTGTACCTCTTTCAGGAGGACGTTCTTCACAATGTAGACAGGAGTTAGGCTGGTGAGTGAGCTTTGTGCAGCAGTGACCCTCTCGGCATGGTTCAACGCCGCTGGTCTCTTGTGCAGGTACTGATCCTCTGAGTCAGTCTGTTCCAGTGTACTCAAGTAGTCTGAGCTCGTGTCTGAGAACAAGGCAAAGAGGAAGTGGCACAGCTAATAGGTGACACAGAGACACTACAAACCGTCCGTAAGTAAGAACCATTAAACCACCCCAACCCAGCGGAAATGAGGGAAGAAACTAGTCTCTGCCTGCCGGCCAGAGTATCTCACAGCATAGAAGGCCATTCAGCCCATTCTACCTGTGCTGGCTCTTTGAAAGAGCTCAACAATTAGTCCTACACAATCCTGCCATTTTTTTCCATTCAAATATTTATCCAATTCCCTTTTGAAAGTTACTAATGAATCTGCTTCCACCGCCCTTTCAGCACATTCCAGACCACAACTTGCTATGGAAAAGAATACCTCATCTCACCCTGATACCTTTTGCCAACTATTTTAAATCTGCGACCTTTATTTATGACTCTCCTGCCAGTGGAAAGTTTCTATCAAAAGCTTTCATAATTTGGAATACCTATTAAAGCCCCTTTACCTTCTCTGTTTTAAGGAAAACAATCCTAGTTTCTCCAGTCTCTCCACATAGTTGAAGGCTCTCTGCCCTGGTACCATTCTAGTAAATCTCCTCACTACCCTCTCCAAGGCTTTTACATCTTTCCTAAAGTTTGGCACCCAGAATTCAGCCAGTAAAGCAAAGGAAAAAATAAAATCACTGGCCAATCACCCAGTTGTTGTCCGTGGGATATTGCTGTGTACAAAATGGCTGCCGCGTTTTCCTACATAGCAGTGACTGTATTCAAAAGTAATTTTTTTTGCACGCAAACTGCTGTGGGATGTTTTTCAGACATAAACTGCTTTATAAATGTAGGTTTACTAGGAGGTCAGAGTCTCAGGATAAGGGGTCAGCCATTTTGGAGTGAGAGGAGGAAACATTTCTTCACCCAAAGGGCTGTGCATCTTTGGGATTCTCTATCCCAGAGGACCAGGAACGCTCAATCATTGAGCATATTGACATTGATAAGATTTTTGGACTCAAAGGGAATGAGGGATTATGGGGATTGGGTAGGAAAGTGAAGTTGATGGCGAAGATCAGATGTGATCTTATGGAATGGTGGAGCAGGCTTGAGGGGCCTTATGACCTACTCCTATTTCTTGTGTCTTAATGGACACTAGATCTAGCTGAATCCTAACCAGTATTTTATATGGGTTTAGCATAGCTTCCTTACTTTTGCAATCTATGCAATCTAAGTAATAAAACCAAGGATCACATTTGCTTTTTTAAAAAGCATTATCAATTTGACCAGCCACCTTCAAAGATTTGTGTATTTTTGTCTCTAATCCTGCACCCCCTTTAAAATTCTACCCTTTAGTAGTGTATAACATAGTATACTTCCCCTTAGTCTGTAAAATAATCATTAAATACTGCTCCATGCCTCTTATCTAGTATTGCATCCATGCCCATGCTGCAGCTGCCTCTTTAAACACAAGTGATGATATCAAACAATGCAAGGTAGAAGCACTTCGGTGACCCCCCCCCACCCACCGCACCATCCCCCACTCACCATCTTGCAGGATCAGAGACAAGAACAGTCCTGATCCTAATATAACCCTGGTCTCTGCACACAATACAGAAAACCTCAAGGCATGGGAAGAATCTGAGGTCATGGAATCAGCACTTCTCTGCAAAATGTTATGCAGCTGTAAAGATTCTACACTGGCTGTCACGCCCGTGGAGTGGAAAGATGTCCGAGGGAGGCCTAAAGGCTGCAGTTAATTCTGGTTTAAAGAAGAGCTTCCAGGGTCAGGGGTGCTGGATAAAGGGATAATAGCAAAATCCTGCTGTTACTGGAAAACAGAAAACACGTCAGCCAGCATCAGAGGAAAGAACAGGTGAGTTTACTTCCCCTGTGGGGATCCCTCAAAAGAACAGTTTAGAAGAGGAGCCCACATCTCAAACATTAACATGTCTATACTCCCCACAATGGCTGGCTGTGCCAGCGTGCACTTCCACAACGTTTCTTGCCATGGGTTATCTCATTGAAATATATAAAACTCTTAAAGGACTTAGGGTAAATGCTATGGGGCTGTTTCCCCTTTTTCTAGAGAGTGTAGAACAAGGGACCATAGTCTCAGGATAAGGTGTTGGCTATTGAGGACTGAGATGAGGAGAAATTTCTTCACTTGACGGTCGTGAACCTTTGGAATTCCCTATCCCAGAGAGCTGTGGTGTTCAGTCATTGAGCATAATCAAGAGTGACAGCGATAGATTTTTGGGCAGTTAAGGGACTCATGGATATGATGGGGAAGTGGAGTAGAGGTAGACGATCGGCAATGATTTTATTGGAAGGCGTAGTAGGCTCCATGGGTTGTGTGGCCTACTCCTATTTCCTATTGTACAGGTTTGCTGTCCCCCATTCTGGTGAACGTGCGTGTCACACACTCCTTGTTGTAATCCCAACCGTTACGACGAAATGATGTCACTCCCTGTACACTGCCTGACCTGAACTGGTAAATGTGGTACCCAGTCTTCTTCAGGCTGGCACAAAGAGACGGGCTGAACCGTGCATTTCAAATCATCACTGAGCCCACAGTGCTTCCCATTACCTGAAAACCCTGAATCTTTTTCCGACTCTCCCAGTGACATCCGCTGGTTCTTCTGGACACTTCCCGTGGGATTCCTTTCCTCTGCTTGTCCGTACTGACTGTCCAGCATATTTTCCAACTTAACCGACACTCCGTTAAACCTGTCCTTCAGACTTTTGCAGGAGGTTCTAGAGCTTGCAGCCACGGGCACTTTATCCAGAGACATGATTCTCTGAAGGCAAAAACATTCAGAATAAAAAGGATTATTAATCATCACATTTGGAATTGGAATGTTTCTAACTAGCCCCTCCATCTATCCTTTGAAACGACCTGCGTTGTTTTTTTCTCCCTTTCACGTTTTTCCAAAAAGGAGCCATAACAGCACAGGCCATTCAGCCCATCGAGTCCATGCTGGCTCCTCATTGAGTACTTGACTCAGTCCCATTTTCTTGCTCTATCCATGTAGCCCTGCAAGTTTGCTTCCTTCAAGTGCCCATCCAATTTTAACTTTGAAATCATTGTTTCCACTTCCAACACCCTCATAGGCATAAAGGTACTAAAGAACATGCAATAATAGATTTACAAGGACGAGGGCAGAACTGAGAGGTTATTGTTATCAGAAAAGGCCTCTAGAAAAGAAAAGACTTAAGGATGGAGGTCTCTAAAATTACAAAGCAGTTTGATATGGCAGACATAGAGAAGCATGTATTGATGGGCTGAATGGCTTTCTGTGCTGTTATGATTCCATCCTTTGTGGAATAAGATGGAAGGGGGGAAAAAAACAAAGTTTTCACTTGCAGAGGAGTTCAAAACGAAGGACGATGAGCGTATGAATCCAGTGGGGAATTCAGGAGGAATTTCTATACCCAGAGAGTGGTGAGCATGCGGAACTCAATACCACAAGGAATGGTAGAATAATTTAAGGGGAAGCTAGATGTACATGAGGGTGGGAAGGAATAAAAGGTTAGGCAGTTAGGATAATTAAGAGCGTGGAGGAGGCTTCTGAGATGCATAAACACCGGCAAACACCAGCTGGGCCGCCGAATGTCCCTTTTTTTGTGCCGTAAAAATCCTTGCAATTATTCAGCCTCCTTGAGCTTGAGGGAACATTGGCAATTTGTTCACTAGCCCTGGGCCACTGGAAAACAACGAGAGCTCTTCAGCGTGACTGGACAAAGGCCAGCTTTCCCCAAAAAGCACGTTGGCGAGATGGTGAATGCAAACTGCAGTGTGCGTGCACGAGCGAACTTGGGAATATTTGTTTTTAAATCAAGGCACCAAAATGTGAAGGGTTGTAATTTATTTGCAACCTAAATTTTCACCAGGCGTCCCTGAGCTTCAGGCAATTATAACAGGTGAACAAGCCAGCATAGGATGCGGGAAGCGGTACTCAGACAGGCACAAAGCTTCCACACAAACAGCCACTGAGGTTTAATCTGTGATTGATTAACACAGGGTGCAGCATACTGAGTAAAGAAACTGAATGAAGTGTGAAGTAGAGATTTAATTAAATGGGAATCAGAATAAGCAGTGATTTGAAAATTGCAAATCTCAATTTAAATAGCAAAACCCCGAGCGGTTTCTACTGGAGGCACTGCAGGTGTACGGCTGGTATTTTTAACCCCTCAGTGCCTGTCTCGCACCATGGTGACTCAGGGGGACAGGTACAGATCCTGCTGCAGATCCAAGGTCACATGGAGTTTACGACAGCCTGAAAATCACTCTCCAATTCTGCGGGGAGTTCCTCCTCTCCCCCCACCGTGGGCTGCTGGAAGCAACAGAAACTTGTGAGCACAGTCATTAACAAATCTGAACAATACCTCTTCTTGTTCCTTAGAAATAAACCAATCCCATATCGAGCACAGACACAGTGACTACTCTTCTCTCCCCAGAAGACATGGCAATTCAGTCCCACGTTTATGAGCAGTTTGCTGGGAACTGTCCCACTTATTTAATTCAATTCCTTATATCCCCCTTTCCCCGCACCCCCCACCAGACTCTGCCTCCCCACTGCATCCTCTCCCCAGACCCCATATTAACACCCCCATGACCCTGCCCCCCAGATTAAATCCCCAGACTCTCAACACTTGCCTTCCCACATTTACCCCCATCAGATCCCCCACATTTACCCCCTCAGATCCCCCACATTTACCCCCATCAGATCGCCCACATTTACCCCCCTCAGATCCCCCACATTTACCCCCTCAGATCCCCCACATTTACCCCCATCAGATCCCTCACATTTACCCCCATCAGATCCTTCATTTACCCCCATCAGATCCCTCACATTTACCCCCATCAGATCCCCCACATTTACCCCCTCAGATCACCCACATTTACCCCCATCAGATCCCCCACATTTACCCCCTCAGATCACCCACATTTACCCCCATCAGATCCCCCACATTTACCCCATCAGATCCCCCACATTTACCCTACTCAGATCCCCCACATTTACCCCCCTCAGATCCCCCACATTTACCCTCCTCAGATCCCCACATTTACCCCCTCAGATCCCCCACATTTACCCCCTCAGATCCCCCACATTTACCCCATTAGATCCCCCACATTTACCCCCATCAGATCCCTCACATTTACCCCCATCAGATCCTTCATTTACCCCCATCAGATCCCTCACATTTACCCCCCTCAGATCCCCCACATTTACCCCATTAGATCCCTCACATTTACCCCCTCAGATCCCCCACATTTACCCCCTCAGATCCCCACATTTACCCCCATCAGATCCCTCACATTTATCCCATCAGATCCCCCACATTTACCCCATCAGATCACCCACATTTACCCCCTCAGATCACCCACATTTACCCTCCTCAGATCCCCACATTTACCCCCTCAGATCCCCCACATTTACCCCATTAGATCCCCCACATTTATCCCCATTAGATCCACCACATTTACCCCCATCAGATCCCCCACATTTACCCTCCTCAGATCCCCACATTTACCCCCTCAGATCCCCCACATTTACCCCCTCAGATCCCCCACATTTACCCCCTCAGATCCCCCACATTTACCCCATCAGATCCCCCACATTTACCCCCTCAGATCCCCCACATTTACCCCCAGCCACTGGCCCCCGCGCTCAGCCGCCATTTACCGGCCTAAGTTCCGAGCCAGGCCTGAGGGAGGACTCGCTCCCCGATCTCTGAGCCGGAGCCCCCGGATGGGGATCTGTTTATGTCTCGGACACCGACATTAGACCCCCCGCCTCCCGCCCGAGGCCGCTCCTTCCTCCCGCTCCTGCCGCCGTTTCTCTCTCGCTCGCTCCCGCCGCCAGATTCTCCCTGGACGCCGCCTCTCACCCAAACCTGCTGCAAAGGCACCTCCCCCTCCCTGCCTGACTGACAGCTCCCCAGGCCAATGGGAGGGCAGGCCCTCGAGCGGCTCCCCCAATGGGAGAGGAGGTGCCGCCCCCTGCCCAGCAGGTTGGGTTGCGCCCTCCCGTGCGCGGCCTCGTGAGAGCGGCCATGATTGACAGGCAGTTTCCATGGCGACCGGGCACACGCGCCGCGCCTCGAGCTCTGCAACGTGACCAGGTTGCAGGCTGCAACCATGGGGGAACAGAAACACTGGAGCGGTGCATGCAGCCCCAATGCAGGGGGGGGGGGGGGGGGCAGGCAACTGTGCAAACAGTGCAAAAGGGATAATTGCAACCAGGGTAGTGCAAAGTGTGCAAGACAGGGGCCCGAGAATAGTGCAAACAGGCAAATCCGGACACCATAAATGCAAGCATGAGCAACATTTCACATCATAGAATCAAATAATGAGCCTAACAATAGTGCAATTCCAGAAGTCAGTAGTGCACACTGGTGCTAGGATTACTGGAAGCAATGCAAATAGAAAAGGGAAGAAATAATTAATTATAACTTGAGTGCCAATCACACACTAGGTAACCGGCTAGGGCACCAAGAAGGAATAGTGATGCTGATGGCCATGACTGCAGAGTTGGGCTGGTTCAGTTTATTACTGCTGCAAGCCAAAGTTTATGGACCTGTTTTAGTATTTGTCATAATATAGAGTCATAACAACACAGGAGACCACCATTCAGCCCATTGAGTTAGTAGAGCAATCCAGTCAAACCCACTTCTCATCCTATCCCTGTAAGCCCCGTAGGTTTATTTCCCTCGAACGCCTGCCCAATTTCCTTCTGAAATCATGGATCGTCTCCGTTTCCAACGCCCTCGTGGGCAGCGAGTTCCAGCACCATTAGCACCCGCTGCGTAAAAATGTGCTTCCTCACATTCCCCCGCACACCTCTTGCCCAAAGCCTTAAATCTGTATCCTCTAATCCTCGCCTCATCAGCTTTTCTTTGTCTTAATTTATCCGAAGCTGTCATAATCCTGTACAACTCTGTCGAACCTCCCCCTCGCTGTGATTTACTTCATCTCCAGGCTGAACAGGACAGGTTAGGCCATTATTCATTAGAGTTTGGAAGGATGAGGGGTGATCTTATTGAAACGTAAAAGATTCTGAGGGGGCTTGACAGGGTCGATGTTGAGAAGGTGTCTCCATGAGTGGGGGAATCTCGAACTAGGGGACATAGTTACAGAATAAGGGGGCACTCATGTAAAACTGAGATGCGAAGGAATTTCTTCTCTCAGAGGGTAGTGAATGTCTGGAATTCTCTACCCCAGAGAGTTGTGGGGGCTAGATCACTGAAAGTATTTAAAGAGGAGGTAGATAGATTTGTGAAATATCGGGGAGTTGAGGGCTATGAGGAGCTGGCACGAAAGAGGACTTGAGGCCTGGGGCAGATCAGCCATGATCTTATTGAATGGTGAGGCAGGCTTGAGGGGCCGAATGGCCTACTCCTGCTCCTATTTCTTACTTTGGAGTCAAATGCTGCTTGGGGTTGACAACCCTCCAGGATTGGCCTGAAGTGTCCAGGAATTGAAGATCAATCTCCAGGACACTGCTGTATGCAACCCTGGATAAAATTCATTGTGGCATCAGAAAGGTTATTTTTCTTTTGTCATTTTCTTCTCTTTACCAGATATAAAAAGATTGAAAATGGGGGAAAAAAGTCTGTCTGGCTGACAGTTAAGCATCATCCAACTGGGGAATGAGTCTTTTTGCTTTCCAGTCGGCGTAGGAAGGCCGTACATCACAAGGATGGACATGTTGGTTGACCAATGGTTAGAGCAGGGAGGCAAGTCATGTGATTAAACCTCCAGGAATACATTTAATCACAGTTGGCAACCCTAATACTGCTGGATATCGAAGTATCACTTGATACCACTGACGGGTATCAGTAGCGCAGGAGAGAATCTTGGCTTCAGGGAGTATCTGTGAAACTCTCAATGTCACGAAGACACAATGAATTGAAGACAAATTTTAATTATACAGTAGTTATAAACCATTGGTACATTTTACAGAATAAGCTAATTGGCCTATAGTTTCCCACTTTCTGTCTCCCTTTTTGAATAAATAAGTTGTAAACAACCTATTTTTTATTTTTCTTGGACAGTGGCTTTAAAGTTGTACTGTGGCTTTAAAAACTACCATGGCTGCAGTTGAAAGACATATTCGCTAGAACAGGATGAGGACTCTCTACAATGTTGCTATCCTGGAGCATAGGGTGCCATAAGAGAAAAGGATGGTGCCAGAAAGGAGTTCTGGATTAGAGGGAACTGCCTTATTACAGCATTTTAATTGGCTCCTGACTAGGTGACCAGGGTTTTGTGTGGTAACAGTGCAGGAAGAACAGCTCCTAGACTGCAAAGAGGGAAGACCTGAATCCTCTCTCTCCCATGTTTGTAAGATTCCAGCAATTCTGCCATAATAGCTAGCTGGCTATCCCTCACATCTCTGTAACCTGCTTTCTCTGAAAACCCCTGTCAAGAGGAAAAGGGGAAAAATCACCAGTAGAGACAGTGAAAAGCAAGTTTTTCAACTAGTGAACCACAGACTGAAAGTGCTGGGAGACCACCTCGTGTCATCAACAACAAACTGCAAGGAATTTGGAAGACATCAATCAATTCTGTTAGCTTAAATTAAACTGTTAGGCAGAATTGAGGAAATTTGGTGGTCTAATCAAACTTTTCACATTTAGACAAAAGAACAAGAAAGGGAACAGTGGGGCTGGATATTACAGCGCACTATCCCCAGTGAGTCGTGACAATGTTTGGGGGTTCGAGTCCGGGCTATTTTGGAACAAAAGACAATGATGATTTGGGTATAGATTTAGTAAGTAATAACATCTAAACCGGGTTTGTACTTTGAAAAATATGATGGCACTGGAAACTGCTAAAACCTTCCTGCAAGTGAAAGAGATGTCCCTGACATTTTTACAAGGGATCCCAACAGCCAGGTTAATCGAATTGGCAAGTCAATTAAGAATAGGGTTGCCTGCCAAAACTAGGAAGGTGGAGATAATCAAAGGTATAGCGCAGCATTTAAAGTTAGAAGTGATACCTGACACCAGTGAGTCACAGCTGGAGGTAGTGAGACTTCAGTTAGAAATGAAGAAACTTGAACTTGAACAAGCAAAGGAAGTGAAAAACTTGAGTTAGAGGCAAAAGAACAAGAAAGGGAACAGGCAGAAAAGGGAAAGAGAAAGGACATTTCAAAGGGAGTTAGAAATGGCAAGGTTAGAAAAGGAGGAAAGAGAAAAAAAGAGAGAGAGATAGAGAATTCCAGCTTACAATGCAGGTAGTTAAAAAAGCGACTTTTTTTTGTCTGCACTGGAGTGCTGCTTTGGGCTGCAGTAGAGTGCTTAAGTTGGAGTTTGGTGACTGAGGGAGTTTGGTGAGGAGGGAGCGAGGCGATCCTTTGAGTACCTTGATACGGTCAGGTAAGTATTTACCACTTATATCGCTTATAGTTTTTAAGACCTTATTTTTGGTTCATTTTTTGTGAGGGCTATATTCTGTAACAACGAGGAGCAGGGAAGAAAGGCCCTAGAGTAATTGATATTATTTGATATTAAGTATCTTCCAAAAGGTTTAATTTAATTTAAAGGGGTCAGTCATGGCAGGAGAGCTCAAAGCCGTTGTGTGCTCCTCCTGCTCTATGTGGGAAGCCCGGGGCCAGCATGTGTGCGGGAAGTGTCTTCAGCTGCAGCTCCTGGAAGCCCGGGTTTCGAAGCTGGAGCGGCGGCTGGGTACGCTGTGGAGCATCCACGAGGCGGAGAGTATCGTGGATAGCACATACAGAGAGGTGGTCACACCGCAGGCTAAGAGTCCAAAGGCAGGAAGGGAATGGGTGACCACCAGGCAGAGCAAGAGGACTAGGCAGGCAGTGCAGGAATTTCCTGTGGCTATTCCCCTGCAAAACAGATATACCACATTGGATAATATTAAGGGAATAGCCTCTCAGGGGAAAGCAGCAACAGCCAAATTTGTTGCACCGCGGTTGGCTCTGCTGCACAGGGGAGGAGTAAAAAGTGTGGGAATGCAATAGTTATAGGGGATTCAATTGTAAGGGGAATAGGTAGGCATTTCTGTGGCCGCAAACAAGACTCCAGGATGGTATGTTGCCTCCCTGGTGCTAGGGTCAAGGATGTCTCAGAGGGCTGCAGGACATTCTGAAGGGGGAGGGTGAACAGCCAGTGGTCGTGGTCCACATTACTACAAACAACATTGGTGAAAAAAGGGATGAGGTCCTAAAAGCAAAATATAGGGAGTTAGGAAGTAAGTTGAAAAGTAGGACCTCAAAGGTAGTGATCTCAGGATTATTACCAGTGCCACATGCTATTCGGAGTAGAAATGGCAGGATATATCGGATGAATACGTGGCTGAAAAGATGGTGTGAGGGGGAGGGTATCAGATTCCTGGGACATTGGGACCGGTTCTGGGGGAGGTGGGACCAGTACAAACTGGACAGGTTACACCTGGGCAGGGCCAGTACTGATATCTTAGGGGGAATGTTTGCTAGAGTGGCTGGGGAGGGTTTAAACTAAAATGGCAGGGGCATGGGAACCTATGCAAGAAGTCAGAGGAGGGAGAATCAAGGACAAGAACAAAAGACAGAAAGGGGAATTATTAGACCCAAGGAAGAGGCGTACAAATTGGCCAGAAAAAACAACAGACCTGAGGATTGGGAGCAGTTTAGAATTCAGCAAAGGAGAACCTAGGGATTGATTAAGATGGGGAAAATAGAGTACGAGAGTAAGATTGCAGGGAACATAAAAACTGGCTGTAAACGTTTCTATAGGTATGTGAAGAGAAAAGATTGGTAAAGACAAATGTTGGTCCCTTACAGTCAGAAACAGGGAAATTTATAATGGGTAACGCTATCTTGCTATAGAGGGAGTGCAGCAAATGAAATAAAGAATTCTTCAACATCTCTTTCTTCAAATTTTGGAAGAGCTTGTACAAATTTAAACATCCCCTCCACTGGATTCTGATCTGGACATAAAAGTCCTGCCTCACCTCCTGGTATCATAGAAACATAGAAACTAGGAGCAGGAGGAGGCCATTTGGCCCTTCAAACCTGCTCCGCCATTCATTATGATCATGGCTGATCATCCAACTCAATAGCCTGCTCCCAGCTTTCTCCCCATACCCTTTGATCCCTTTCGCACCAAAAGCTATACCTAACTCCTTCTTGAAAACATACAATGTTTTGGCCTCAACTACTTTCTGTGGTAACGAATTCCACAGACTCACCACGGATGGGATGGCGGGACTGACGTACGAGGAGAGATTGAGTTGATTAGGATTATATTCGCTGGAGTTCAGAAGAATGAGGGAGGATCTCATAGAAACCTATAAAATTCTAACAGGACTAGACAGGGTAGATGCAAGAAGGATGTTCCCAATGGTGGGGGAGTCCAGAGCCAGGGGTCACAGTCTGAGGATATGGGGTAGACCATTTAGGACTGAGATGAGGAGAAATTTCTTCACCCAGAGAGTGGTGAACCTGTGGAATTCGCTACCACAGAAAGCAGCTGAGGCCAAAACATTGTATGTTTTCAAGAAGAAGTTAGATATAGCTCTTGGGACGAAAGGGATCAAAGGATATGGGGAGAAAGCGGGAGCAGGCTATTGAGTTGGATGATCAGCCATGATCATAATGAATGGTGGAGCAGGCTCGAAGGGCCGAATGGCCTCCTCCTGCTCCTACTTTCTATGTTTCTATGACACCAGGAGGTGAGGCAGAACTTATGTTCAGATCAGAATCCAGCGGGGGGATGTTTAAATTTGTACAAGCTCTTCCAAAATTTGAAGAAAGAGATGTTGAAGCATTCTTTATTTCATTTGAGAAGATAGCTGGACAGACGAATTGGCCAAAGGAAAACTGGACATTGCCCATGCAGAGCAAATTGACAGGTAGAGCACAGGAAATTTATGCCTCACTGTCAGAGGTTTCTAGGCATTATGATGTGGTGTAAAAGGCCATTTTGAGTGCATTTAAGTTGGTCCCTGAAGCATACAGACAAAATATTCAAAATTTAAGGAAACAGCCCGGGCAAACTTACATTGAATTTGAAAGGCTTAAGCAAAATAGTTTTGACAAGTGGATACGAGCATTAGGAGTTGAAACTACCTATGAAGTTCTCAAAGAGACCATACTCTTGGAATAATTTAAAAACTCCCTACCTTCTGTAATAAGGACCCATGTTGAAGACCAAAAGGGTTGCAACTGCTAGACAGGCAGTAGTAAGAGCTGACGATTATGAGCTGATCCATAAAACTAAACCTTTTTTCCATCACCCCCATAAATTTGAAAAGGATAGACATTGGGAGAGTGAAAGGAAGGCAAGTAGCCAGGATGAAGATTGGATAGCTGTGAATACCTTGAGATCTCCTCCCCAGATCAGGAAGGTAGGTACTGAGGGTGGAGATGAAACTCAAAGGCCTAAGTGTTTCCACTTTAATAAAGTGGGACACATTCGTTCAGAATGCCGGAAGTTGCAAGGGAAGCCCATGGGACTTATTGGAGTTCATAAAGGTGAGTCCAAAAAGGGAACTCAAAAAGAAAATGCTATGGATCAAATTGTAGCTTTAACTACAAATAAGGGTCTGGAAGTAAACACTGCTGTGAATGCAGATGAAGTGAATGAGGTAGATGAGAGATATAAAGGGTTTTTGTTTAAAGGGAAGAAAACCCCCTTTTCATCAAATGATACAGCTAAACCCATAACTATATTAAGGGACACAGGAGCTACTTAAACTCTTTTGCTGGAGAAGGACCTAGTTTTCCCTTCAGAGAGTTCAATGAAAGCTAAAGCATTGGTAAGCGGGATAAGTGGAGAGTATATCTCGGTTCCATTGTAAAAAGTGCAATTGGAATGTGATTTGTTGTCTGGGTCGGTGGTTGTAGAAGTGGTTAAGAAATTACCCGTGGATGGAGTTGATTTACTCTTGGGGAAAGATTTGGCAGGAGTGAAGATTATAGCTTTGCCCATAATTATGGAAAGTTCGAGAGAGGCTAAAGAGACAGAGCAGTTATAAGAACATGTTCCTGGTATTTTTCCAATGTATGTGGTGACCAGAGCAATGACTAAACAAAGTCCATCACCAGAGGTCAAAGTAATACCAGGAGCAGGTGTTAGAGTAGCTGAAACTTTCTTTAAGGATGAAGATAATTCAAAGGAAGTGTTTGGCATGTCTTCATTAATTGAGGCTCAGAAAGCAAATCCAGAGTTAAACAAGTTAGTACAGTTAACTCATGCTGAAGCGGAGGCTGAAGGAGTTCCGGAGTGATACTGCTTAAAAACAGAGTTCTGATGGGGAAGTGGAGACACCCTCACAGACCTGCGGATGAGGAATGAACGGTCGTTCATCAGATAGTGGTACCGTCCAAATATTGTAAGGAGATATTGCGAGTAGCGCATGAAATCCCTACGGCAGGACATGTAGGAATATGGAAAATCCAAGCATCAATAAACAGGCATTTTACCTGGCCAAGGCTTCATGAGGACATAGTGTAATTTTGTAAAGTGTGTCATGCATGTCAGGTAGTAGGTAAACCTCAACATGTAATGAAACCAGCACCTTTAATACCCATACCAGTTTTTGAAGAACCATTTAGTCGGGTATTGGTAGATTGTGTAGGGCCATTACCCAAAACAAAAACAGGAGCATGCAAAGTAGCACGAGGGAAGACTAATGGAAGAGAGTTGGAGAAACAAGTCAAGTCAAATTCCAGCACACATGATCCAGAGCAGAGTAACGGTAAAGAGGCGAAATCTAGAAGTGGAGATCATAAACAGAGTAAAAGCAAAGAGAGAGCAAAATGTGACAAATCAAAATCTAAAAGTCGAGAGCGAAGTAAAAGCAGAGAGCGAGAAATCAAAATCAAAATCTAGAAGCCGAGATAGAGGACAGAGTAAAGGCAAAAACAGAGGGAAAAAGGACAAATCTAGAAGTAAAGATAGGGTAAAAGAAAAAGTAAAGAAAGAGAAAAACATACAAACTCAAGAAGCAGAGGCAGGGAACAAAAACACAAAGAAAACTGGGTTAAATCCAGTAGTAATGATGCGGAACAGGGCAAGAGGAAAGATCAAGAAAAAAAGAGCAAAACCCAAAAGCAGGGAAAGGGATAGAGAAGCTGGCGGGGTACCTTTCCAAGAAACTAAATCAATATCAGAGGAAGTACTCTACAATAGGAAAAGAAACTCTAGCATTGTTGTTGTCTCTTCAACACTTTGAAGTTTACGTCTGACACGATAACAAAGAAACCCTAATCTACACTGACCATAATCCGCTGGTGCTCATTGAAAAGTTTAAAACTCGAAATGTGAGACAGTTTAGATGGAGTCTATTGTTTCAACCATTCAATGTAAAGATTGTTCACATTGCCGGTAAAGGTAATGTGATCGCAGATGCATTGTCCCAGGCGTAAATTACTGAAATAAGTATGAGGGGGAAGGATGGATGAATGAATGTAAGTCTCGTGTTTTGTTGACCATGTGTCACATGCCTTGTAATGAAACACATTTTTAAAAGGACATTTCATCTTTTTTAAGGATGGAGGCATGTAAAGAACTTATTTTTTATTTTTCTTGGACTGTGGCTTTAAAATTGCACTGTGGCTTTAAAAACTACCATGGCTGCAGTTGAAAGACATGTTCACCGGAACAGGATGAGGACTAGCTACAATGTTGCTATCCTGGAACATAGAGTGCCCTAGGAGAAAAGGATGGTGCTGGAAAGGAGTTCTGGATTAGGGGGAACTGCCTTATTATAGCATTTTAATTGGCTCCTGACCAGGTAACAGTGCAGGAAGAACAGCTCCTAGCCTGCAAAGAGGGAAGACCTGAATCCTCTCTCTCCCATGTTTGTAAGATTCCAGCAATTCTGCCATAATAGCCAGCTGGCTATCCCTCATATCTCTGTAACCTGCTTTCTCTGAAAACCCCTGTCAAGAGGAAAAGGGGAAAAATCGCCAGTAGAGACACTGAAAAGCAAGTTTTCCAACCAATGAACCACAGACTGAAAGTGCTTGGAGACCATCTTGTGTCATCAACAACAAACTGCAAGGAATTTGGGAGACATCAATCAGAATCAACCCATCTAATCCTGTACTCTGGATTGGTGTTATTGAACTGTATTATCTCAGCATTAAAATCCATGTTTTGTGTCTTATGTGTGTGTGTGTATATATATAGGGGTTTAAGCAGGGGTAGAGTTTAAGCCATAGAGTTAGATGTTAGCAGTTCGTATTTCTTTCTGTTGCCACTAGTTAAACATAATTTGTTTAATAAACAGTTATTTACTTGTTATGTTTCCAAACCTGGTGCTTGTATTCTGTTAACCTAAATTAAACAGTTAGGTAGAATTGGGGCAATGCGATGGTCTGATCAAACTTTTCACATTTGTCAAGGCTCAGGGAACAGTGAGGCTTGAAATTATAGTGCATTATTTCCAGTGAGTCATGACAGAGTTACATTCACAATCTTCCAATCTAATGGAACCCTCCCCAAATCTAGGGAATTTTGGAACATTAGAACTAATGCATCAATTATCTCTCTAGCCACTTCTTTTAAGATCCTAGGACAAAGTCCTTCAGGACCCGTGGACTTCTCAGTCCACAGCTCCAACAATTTGCTCAGTACTGCTTCCCTGGTGTTTGTAATTTTGTGAGTTCCTCCCTCCCTTCTATTTCCTGATTTACAGCTATTTCTGCGATGTTACTTGTATACTCTATAGTGAAGGTGATGTAAAATAACTGTTTAATTCATCTACCATCTCCTTATTTTCCTTTATTAATACCTCCAACTCACTTTCTATAGGGCCAACACTCACTTTGTTAATTCTTTTCTTTTTAAAATATCTGTAGAAACTCCTACTATCTGTTTTTATATTTCTAGCTAGCTTTTTCTCGTACTCTAATTTTTCCTTCCTTTTCAATCTTATAGTCATTCTTTGCTTTTTAAAAAAAATTCTGTCCAATCTTCTGATCTGCCACTCATCTTTGCATAATTATATGCTTTTTCTTTAAGTTTGATACTATCTTTAACTTTTTTAATTAACCACAGATAGTGGGTTCTCCCTTTGGAATTTTTCTTTCTTGTTGGAATGTATCTATTCTGTGTATCCTGAAATATCCCCAGAAATGTCTGCCACTGAATCTCTATAGACCCATCCCTTAACCTAATTTGCCAGTTCACTTTAGCTAGCTTTGCTTTCATGCCCTCAAAATTGCCCTTATTTAAGTTTAAAATTCTAGTCTTGGACCCACTCTTCTCTCCCTCAAACTGAATGTAAAATTCAATCATTTTTGATCACTGCTACCTATGAGTGCCTTCACTAGGAGGTCATCAATTAACCCTATCTTGTTGCACAATACCAAGTCAAGTACAGGCTGCTTTCTGGTTGGCTCCAGAACGTGCTGTTCTAAGAAACTATCTTGAAAACTTTCCATTAACTCTTCATATAGGCTACCTTTGCCCATCCAATTTTTCCAGTCTATCTGTAGATAAAAACCTGCCATGATTGTTGATGTTCCTTCCTGACAAGCTCCCATTATTTCTTCCTTTATATTCTGTCCTACTGTGTAGTTGCAATTAGGGTGCCTGTACACCACTCCCACAAGTGACTTCTTGCCTTTATAACTCATCTCAACCCAAACCGCTTCTACATCCTGGTTTCCTGAACTTAAGTCATCCCTCTCTATTGTGCTAACACCATCATCCACCTTTTCCTCGCTTCCTGTCCTGCCTTCATACCGAAGGGCAACATTCACCATCGAAACTGTATCCCAGCCACAAGCTAGCCCCGCCTGTTGGGAGATAAGATTACAGTGCAGAATGAGACTGAATGCGGGTGATGTTGGTCTGCGAGGAATGCGACTGGTTTATTGCTGAGATACTTTTACCTCATCAATCCAGAACTGGGAAAGAATAAATAACATTCTTCAACATTGTGACTAAACAAAATCATGTATCGCCAGTACTACTAGGATATCCAGTATGAGATGTGCACAGTGGCAGAAAGCTTCAAAGGTCTGCTGTGTCCATTGGTGTTTTGTTTGTGCCCACGTGTTATACATAAAACAGGATAAATAAATTGAGCATAAAACAGCAGTGTCTGATCATAAGATCGTAAGAAATAGGACGAGTGGGCCATTCAGCCCATCGAGCCTACTCTGCCATTTGATAAGATCGTGACTGATGTTATTGTGGCCTTAACTCCACTTTCCTGCCTGTCCCCCAAAATCCTTGACTCTCTCGCCGATCAAAAATCTACCTAACGCAGCCTTGAATATATTCAATGACCCAGTCTCCAGTGAAGACTTCTCACCCCCAGGGTCCTGATTCTGAGAAAGGCCTGCCAGTGGCACGTTAAGATGCTTGGTTGGCCCGTGATTTGGCAGGTCTCTCACCAGCTCTCCAGCCAGTGTGCTGGACCCCCATCACCTCTAGAAAGTTCCACACTTTATATCCTCTTCCCAGCTTGTTTTTCTCGCTATCTTTGTATCATCAGCAAATTTGGCTACAATGCAACTGATCCCTTCGTCCCAGTAATGAATATAGTTAATGCATAGTTAAGACCCCAGCACTGATCCCTGCAGCATTCTTAGTTTGTCAACTTGGAAATGAGCCATTTATACTGACTCTGTTTCATGTTAGTTAATCAATCCACTATCCATGCTAACTTATCACCCGCAACACCGCCAGTTTCTATCTTGTGTAGTAACCTTTTATGTGGTACCTTATCGAATGCCTTTTGGAAATCCAAATACACTACATCTACTGGTTCCCCTTTATCCATCCTGGCTGTTACATCCTCAAAGAACTCTAATAAATTTGTCAAACTTTTCCTTTCACAAAACCATGTTGAGTCTGCCTGATTGTATTATGATTTTCTAAATGTCCTGCTATTACCTCCTTAATCACGGATTCTAACATTTTCCCAATGACTGATGTTAGACTAACTGGCCTACATTTTCCTGCTCTCTATCTCCCCCTTTTCTTGAATAGTGGTGTTACATTTGTGGTATTCCAATTCACTGGGACCTTTCCAGGATCTTGGAAAGTTTGGAAGATTACAACCAATGCATCCATTATCACTGCAGCCACTTCTTTTAATACTCTAGGATGCAGGACATCAGGCCCAGGGGACTTGACAGCCTTTAGTCCCATTAGTTCTCCTAGTACTTTTTCTCTAATGATCTTGATAAAAGTTCCTCCTTCTCTTTTGCCTCTTGATTTTTTACTATTCTTGCAATGCTTTCTGGGGCTTCTGTGAAGACAGGTATAAAATGCTTGTTCAAAGTCTCTGCCATTTCCTTTATTCCTTTCCCATTATTAATTCCCCAGTCTCACCCACTTAGGGACCAATGCTTACTTTAGCTACTCTCTTCCTTTTTATATACTTGTAGAAGCTTTTACTGTCTTTTTATATTTCTTGCTAGTTTTCTATCCTACTCAATTTCCTCCCTCTTTTTTTTTAAAAGTCATTCTTTGCTGGCTTCTAAAATTTTCCAAATATTCTGGGCTACCACTAATCTTCGCAACATTGTACATTTTTTTTCCAATTTGATACCATCCTTAACTTCTTTAGTTAGCCTTGGGTGGTGCATCATTCTCATACAGTCTTTCTTTCACAATGGAATACATTTTTGTTGAGTTATGAAATATCTTAAATCTCTGCCACTGCTTCTCTATCATCTTATATTTTAACATATTTTCCCAAACCGCTTTAGCCAACTGTCTTCATATCCTTCTAATTGCCTTTATTTGAGGCATTTGTTTCAGAATCACACTTCTCACCCTCAAATTGAATGTGAAATTCTATCCTGTTATGATCACTCTTACCTAGAGAATCCTTTGCTATAGGGTGATTGATTAATTCTGTATCATTACAAATTACCAGATCTAAAATAGCTTGTTCCCTGGTTAGTTCCAGAATGTATTGTTCTAAGAAACTGCCCCAAACACACTATGAACTTATCCTCCAGGCTGCTTTTGCCAATTTGATTTGTCCAATCTATGAATATTGAAATCTCCCACAATTATTGCAGTGCCTTTCTTCCAAGCCCCCATTCTCTCTTGATTTATGCTCAGAGATTATTACCTTTGTGGTTCTGCTTTTTAGTCCCAAACTGCTCGTAATTCTTAGTGGTTAACTAGTTAAGCTATAAATTTAATCCAATACTTATATTTCCACAGTACTGGTTTAAATTACTGCCCATGTTTTTTCTGTCAACTCCAGCATGATGCCGCCACCAAAGACATCTTCCCCTCATCCCACATTGTCAGCATTCCATAGGGACCGTTCCCTCCGGGACACCCTGATCCACTCTTCCATCACCCTAAACTCCTCAACCCCTTCCCACTGCACCTTCCCATGCAATCGCAGAAGGTGCAACATTTGTCCCTTTACCTCCTCCCTCCTGTCCGTCCAAGGGCCCAAACACTCCTTTCAGATGAAGCAGCTCTTCACTCACACCTCCTTCAATTTAGTCTACTGTATTCTCTGCTCCCAACACAGTCTCCTCTACATTGGCGGGGGGAGACTAAATGCAGACTGGGTGACCACTTTGCTAACACCTTAGCTCAGTCCACAAGCATGACCCAGACCTTCCTGTCGCTTGCCATTTCAACACAAAATCCTGCTCTCATGCCCACATGTCCGTCCTTGGCCTGCTGCAATGTCCCAGTGAAGCTCAACGCAAACTGGAGGAACAGCACCTCATCTTCCGACTAGGCACTTTACAGCCTTCTGGACTTAACATTGAATTCAACAACTTCAGACCATGAACTCTCTCCTCCATTGTTACCCCTTTTTAAATCCAATTAGTTATTTATCCTTTTACCCCCAACAGACCCTCCCCTACCCACACGGGGCCATCTGTCACTTGTTTTTATCTTTTGCTTTCACAGAGCACTGACCCTTGATCTGCTAACACATTCTGCGATCCTACCTTTGTGCCACTATCAGCACCTTCTTTAATCTTTAACACTACCATTAACAGTCCCTTTGTACTGTGTCCGTGACATCTTTGTCAAATTTTCCTCAGCTCCTACCTATCCTTGACCTTCTATTTTGCTCCACTCCCTCTTAAAATCCATCACGTTTCTATTTCTCGTTAGCTCTGAAGAGGAATCATATGGACTTGAAATGTTAACTCTGTTTCTCTCTCCACAGATGCTGCCAGACCTGCTGAGTTTTTCCAGCATTTTGTTTTTATTTCAGATTTCCAGGTCCACAGTTTGCTTTAATATTATTTATGCCCATGTTTTAGATGAATAAAATCTTAATAACTCACCAATCATCTACCCGTTCACCTAATTAAAGCCTTGAACACTCACCAGTTACTAAGGGTTGAAAAAAGATAAGCTGCACCTCCTTCTCCCCCAACACCAACTTCACTAGTTAGCACTTGTACCTCGTCACAATATGTTCCCACTCACTCTGCATTAGCTAAAGTGGGCAACTTTTATAGGGAGCTGATGACTCACACCCAAGTTGCAACTACCAAGTCAGCCTTCTGCTCCAGTGATCAACACCGATTCACTTTCACTTGAGCAAATAACTGCCACTGCCAGGCAGTTTTTGTTAACTAGGCTCCTTAACTAGCTTGCAATTTTAAAATTCTAAGTCAGTGTCAGAGGGCTAATCTAAATTCTCGCTTGAAAAAGAACTGGAGCGAGATTCCCACCTGCACCAAATTCCTAAGTCAACCCTTGCACCGTGTCACACTCTGTGCTCCCACACTCTCTTGGCCTGCCCCACTGGGTCCCAGCTTTCTGTTCAGTGGAGGTTCCATACAGATAACACAATTTACATTCATGTAGCATCTTTAATTGGTAAAATGACCGAGATGCTTTCCCCCAGATTTGAAACTGGGCTGCACAAGGTGATATCAGGACAGGCAACCAAAGGCTGGGTCAAAGAGGCTTTAAGGAGTCTCTGAGAGAAAGAGAGGCAAAGGGATTTTAGGGAGGGAATTCCAGAGCTTGATCCCCAATGGCAGGGCAAAGGATACATTCGGGTACGTTTGTTCTTTCATGGAATGTTGCCCAGGCCAGCATTTGTTGCCCATCCCTAACAGCCCTTGAACTGAGTGGCTTATTAGACTATTTCAGAGGGGCAGATAAGAGTCAACCACATTGCTGTGTGGGTCTGGAGTCACATGTAGGCCAGACCAGGTAAGGGCAGCAGATTTCCTTCCCTGAAGGACATGAGTGGGACCAGATAGTTTTTTAAAAAAAAAACAACAATTGACGATAGTTCTGTTGAAGGGTCATGAAGACTCAAAACGTCAACTCTTTTCTTCTCCACCGATGCTGCCAAACCTGCTGAGTTTTTCCAGGTAATTCTGTTTTTGTTTTGGATTTCCAGCATCCGCAGTAGCTTTTTGTTTTAAATCGACGATAGTTTCTTGGTCACCATTACCAAGACCAGCGTTGTATTCCAGATTTATTAAATCGAGGAGTTTTGAATTTAAAATTCCACCAGCTGCCATGGGATGAATTTGAACCCTTGCCCCCAGTGCATTAACCTGAGCCTCTGCATTGCTAGTCCACTGACATTACCATTACGCCACCATCACCCTCATGCATGTGCATTTCGGGAGCTGAACAGATTACAGCTCCTGCCAGCAATAGCTAGAGGAAATGCATAGTCCTTCACTCTCACTTTCATCATTCCCTTGGGCGGGATCATCTCAAACATTTTCCTTCCAACAGAGACGACCAGGTCACCAGCTTTACAAACACATACAATCTTTTTTTAAAAATGCTGTTCTGCTCCCCACTGTTAAAACACCAACCCCACCCCACCCCCCAAAACCCCAATTTTAATGATTCTTTTAATGGCCAAAACACACACATTTCTAATGGGCATACAGGACATTTGGCCCCACATTCCCTTGGCACTGCCCCCTCAACATTTCCACTACCTCCTCTTCATCGATCCCAGCTGTCTTCAAGCATTCCATCATTTCCCAGAAAACTAACCCTGACTTCTGGTGGATAGTTTGAAAATTCGACCCCGGGCTCCCGGGAGTGAGAGCGCACGTTCTAGTTTCCTGCATGCTCCAAAAAAATAAATGCCGCTGAGCATATCTGCACTGCATGATCACCTTCCCCATCCTGTCTCTCTCAAAGGCCCCAATTGTTTTAAGCCACAGGTATTTATAGGAGTCGGTCAATGGTTTTAATCCTATTGACTGTGCTAATCATTTTATTTTTAAAAAGACTGCAATAGCACATTATACGCCTAACCATCACTCACCCTAAATATCCACAATCGGAGGAATCTCTCTGCCTTGAATTACCTTCCCTCGTGGCTCCCATTCAGCCCGTCACATCTGTGCCACTCCCCCCCCCGCAGCCCTGCAAATTTGTTCCTCGTCCGATAATTATCCAATCAATAACGGAAATCTCCCCCTCATCTCAGACACCCTTCTGTTTGCTGCTGAATTCCCCTTTCATCATTTACCTCATCATCTTTTATTTAAAAGATGCAGAGTGAAGCCTCCTGTATTCAGCCCCTAAAAACATGCCTCCCCCTGATTCAAAAGGTGTTTCCCACCTCCCCCCACCACCGACCCACCCCCTTACTGCACCAGGGTAACAGGTGGTTGTGGGCCTGTGGCCTCTGCTGAGGAAGGCTCCCAGTTTTTTGGGGATGTGGAACACTCCTGCGGAAACCTGGATGCCATTAGTCTGGGGCTGGATTTGAACTCTTGATTGCCAGGCAACTGCGTCTAATCCCCTGCACCTCCGCAGCCCACACACACACACACACACACACACACAAATATTGCCTTTGCTATTGTCGAAGTGAAGGAAGTCTTGTGGGGCAGCGGGTAGTGTCCCTGCCTCTGAGCCAGAAGCTCCGGGTTAGAGTCCCGCTCCAGGACTCTGTGGCCGAGGCCAAACAGGTCGAGTGTCGACTTGTAGATCTTTCCAACCTATGCCGAGCGGGAGAGATTCCTGACCAGTGACAAAGAAAATCGGAGCTTCCGCCATCACTAGTCACAGCTCCGGGCCTACACCATGCAGGTGGAAGTGCATGTTGCCATAGCAACTCTGACTCCTTGTGGGGGGCCTGGTTGGCTGGACGGCCGGTGCCGATCAGATTGGTACCAACAGAATGGGGTTCGATCCCCCTTCCAGAGGGGGTGGATTCAGGACCTGCCTCCCTGCCCTGGTAGAGGTCACGGCCCCATGGGTCAGACCTGGCTATGGGCAGAGAACCGATGACAAATCGCGGGGGTTTTTGTCCCCGAAATTAAATTTCACCCAACTTGAAATTAGTGACGCACAAGTATATTTAATTCATTTTATTTATTTTTTTTAAAAAAAAGCATTTTTTATTGCATATTTTAAGATAGCTCAATGTTGGCCTTGGGGCTTGCCAAGGGCTTTGAGGGACAATGAGATGCAAGGAAAATATCAGCATCAGTTGAATTCTATTGGCCGGCAAGAGGGTGCAGGATTATTCTAGGACTGGATCGAGACAACGCCCAGTGGTAATCGTACTCCGGGTCTACTGCGAGTCGGATGGTTTTGGCAAGATAGGAATTCTTTTGGAGAGAAAGGGCTGGATAACTGCAGGTCAGCACACTGCGACTATACCCCAGCATGAGTCAGCGACTAGCGGGGGGGGGAAGAGGAGGCTGACGGGCCCCACCACCGAATTTTATTCTTTGGTTGTTCAAATGGCACTTTTTCACCAACGATCATTTATTGCGCGGCCGTTTGTGGGAGCTTGCTGTGCATTTCCTGCATTACAGTGACAACCATTGGCTGTGCAGCAATTTGGGATGTCCTGAGGCTGTAAAAGGCACTATATAAATGCAAGTTCCTTCCTATTATACGTACATATATTAAAAAAAAAATTCCAGAGAATTAGGTTGATTGGAGTTTAAAAAATATAGACACACATGCAGTCTCTCAGCAAGTGCAGCTCACACTGGTCTTGATTGGAGGTTGAAAAGAGAGGGTGCTGGGCGGATAGTCTGTTGAACGTAGCCATCAATGAAGAGTCAGTCATTCTTTTACAGCTGCCAGAGGGAATGCTTCTTGGGAAGGTGCTGCCAGCCACCATTTCCAGGTTAACAGAAGCGACCTGCGCCTCAGCAAGCAAATCCCAGTTCACTCAGGCAGCCAAATGGGGGGGGGAAGAGGGAGAGGGATACAAGGCTCCCCATTCCCCCCCCAGCCCCCCGGTTACAGCAACGTGAAGCAGCTTTCAACATCGCCCGTTAACGCCGCAGCCCCTCCATTCAACGCCTCTCCTCGGTTCCAGTCAGTCAGTGGTCAGCAGCCCTCAGAACCCATGCCTCAGGACGCTTGGAGATGCCTCCGTCTCGCCGTGGGGCATCTGAAAGAGGGAGAGGTGAGAGCAGAAGAGGGAAAACAGGGGTCACCCTGCTCTGCTATTTCAGAGCATCTCTGCCCCCCCCCGCCCCATATGGTTCCAGTTACAGAGAAACGTACCCTGGAACATTAGGAAGAAGAGGCCATTCAGCCCCTCGAACATTAGATCACGGCTAATCTACACTTCAACCCCTATTTTTCCACCTTTGCTCCATATCCTTTACATTATGGAAATCTGGATACCACGGTAGGGAAAGTGACAGAACATTGGGGTACAGTTCTGGAGATACCATCCACATTAAGCTGCAGGCCTTAGCTGCCAGTACCAAGGACAGGAGGTGTGGACACTGAACTGTAGCCCCAGATGTAAGGAATTCAAACTCCAAACGTTTTCTTTTTTATTTATTCGTTCATGGGATGTGGGCGTCGCTGGCTGGGCCAGCATTTATTGCCCATCCCTAGTTGCCCCTTGAGAAGGTGGTGGTGAGCTGCCTTCTTGAGCCGCTGCAGTCCCGTGTGGTGTAGGTACACCCACAGTGCTGTTAGGGAGGGAGTTCCAGGATTTTGACCCAGCGACAGTGGAGGAACGGCTGATATATTTCCAAGTCAGGGTGGTGAGTGGGTTGGAGGGGGACTTGAAGGTGGTGGTGCTCCCATCTGTCTGCTGCCCTTGTCCTTCTAGGTGGTAGTGTTCACGGAAGGCAAAAAAACATAGGTGTTAAAAATAAAAATGGCCTTAATTCAGTCGAGGATCAATGGTGGGATCAGTTCACAGACTCTACACAAAAATAAAGATTACCCATTTACTGACTGCAGCTATAGACGACACCTCATGTATAACAGTCCTCTCCCCCATGGACTGTGACAACCAGGCAAAGTCCTTCTCTCCCAGTACACACACACACAATGGTTTCAGACTCACTGGTTAAGCTCAGACATATCTCCCATCTTTGTCCGCCTCCTCTGACCTTTCCTCTTGACGTTTCTCCTGAAAGAACAAATACGTCTCTTCAGCAAAAAGATGGGGGAGCTTCACGTTTTAAAGAGAGAGAGTTTTTTGTCGTAGAGCTTCTGCTCTCGACTCCTGGAGTTTGTCGCTCCAGAAGCAGGAACCATTCTCGTACCTGTCGCCTTTCAATCGCTTCCGCCGCAGTCTGGAGAGAGAGAGAGAGAGAGAAAAAGACAGATTCAGAGTGATGTTAGATTGATAGAGTGTAGAAAGAGGCCACTTGGCCCATCATACCAGTACTGGCTCTTTGAAAGAGTTATCCAATTAGCCCTACTCCACTCCTCTGCCCCATAACCCTGCAAATTCAAATATTTGCCCAATTGCTTTTCAAAAGTCACCACTGAATATGCTTCCAATCCCTTTCAGACAGTGAATTCAAGCTCATTACTCACGCCATAAATAATTTCTCCATCTTCCCTCTGCTTCTTTTGACAATTATTTTAAAATCAGTGCGCTCTGGTTACTGATCCCCACTCCTCCTGCCACTTCTCCTCATGTACTCCATCAAAACCCTTCATGATTTTGAACACCTCTTATCAAATCGCCTCTTAACCTGCTCTGCTCGAAGGAGAACAACCCCAACCTCTCCACGTTAACTGAAGTCCCACACAACTGGCACTGTTGAGAGTAAATCTCTTCTGCGCTCTTTCCAAGGCTTTCATGAACCAGAATCTATCCGGAGGCAGATCGCATTGGCATTAAACCCAACGGACAAGGTTCCCAAATGACCTGGGGCCTATCTCTAGCTCGGTGAAACGTTGGGTTAGCACGCAGCCACTGCATGGATTGGGATTACAACTGAGACAGGTTTGGGGAGGGGGTGGGGGGGTTGGGGGTGGAGTATGGGGGTGAGCCCATACCCCAGCACCTGGACGGGGAGCCCGAATCCCAGAATGAGCCGGTGCCCACGGAACCACGGAGATCTTTAAAATTCCGAAAGGTTTTGGTGGAGAGGACACACAGAGAGAGAGAATGTTTCCTCTTGCGGGGAAGAGCGTAACCAGAGGCTGTCAGTACTCCCCGAGAAATCCGATCGGGAATTCTGAAGAGGCTTCTTTACCCAGAGAGTGGGTGAGAATGTGGAACTCGCTGCCACAGGGAGTGGTTGAAGCAAATAGTACAAATACTTTTAAAAGATAAACAAGCACACGAGGGAGAAGGGAATGAAGGATTACGATGATCGATTTGGATGAGGGACGATGGGAGGAAGCTGGAGTGGAGCAGGAACACTGGCATGGACTGTTTGGGCTGAGTGACCTGTTTCGGTGCCACACCTCCTATGTAACCTGTAACCTCAGTGCCTATGGAACACGTACCCCAGTGAAGAGCCAGCAGCGCCCTCCCCCCTGACCCAGGGAAGCCCATACCCGTCGAGAGTCAAGATTTAACCTGGTACAAGCCAATGCCAACCAAGTGCTCACCGGCATTCACAGCTGCTGTGCTCAGTGAAGATCTTCTCCTCTTGGCTAGTCACGTGCTCCAAAGGTTTTAATTTAATGACCTGGAAAACATCGATTCAAAAGGATTTAAAAATGACCGGGGAATCCTTGCAACTTCTCAGCTGAGATTGAGGGTGGTAGAACTCCTCAGCCAAGTGAGTAAATCACTTTGGGTAAATACCCGAGGACGGGCAGTGAACTGACACAAACGCACCCCTCCACTCTAGGGGACACTGTTGAAGAATAAGTGGTCTCCCTTTTAAGACAGAGATGAGGAGAACTTTTTTTTTCTGAGAATCATTAGCCTGTGGAATTGTCTTCCCCAGAGAGCGGTGGAGTCTGGGTCATTGAATATATTCAAGGCAGGGTTAGATTTTTGATAGACAAGGGAGTCAAGGGTTATGGGGGACGGACAGGAACGCAGAGCTAAGGCCACAATCAGATCTCCCATGGTCTTATTACATGGCGGAGTTGGCTCAAAGGGCTGAATGGCCTCCTCATGGCCTGTGTTCCCTCATTCGCCAGAGGTCAAAGTCTTAACATACCCATTAAAGTCTCCTAACTTTCGCCACTCCAAGAAGAGAATAATCTCAGCTTCTCCAATCCCTGAAGTACCACACTGTGAGAGAGAGAGAGCAAGCACAGTTGTGGCCGGGATCAGATGACTTGATCAAACCCAGGACCGTCCCTCCTCTTGGCCTCAGTACCATACCATGTGGTGCACGAACCCACTGAGTCATTGGGTCAGAAGAAACTCCTTTATCCAGAGAGTGGTAAGAATGTGGAACTTGCCACCACAGGGAATGGTTGAAGCAATCGGATAGATGCACTAAAGGGCTTACTAGACAAGGACATGAGGGAGAAGGGGATAGAGCAGGGCTTCCCAAACTGTGGGTCGTGACTCCCAGTGGGGTCGCGAGACGAGGTTGTGTGGCTGCAAACCCCAAGGCCGCAATGGCTGCCATAGAGCTGAGACTGGTTTCTTTCAGCTGCGAGGTCCCTTTAAATGCTTGCGTCTTTCTGCTATCGGTGGGTGTGGCCCAACGGACACATCTTTGGAGGTCAAATAAAGAAAAGTTTAAATTGAAGCCACTTGAAGTGCAGGGGCAGAATCTGACACTCCCTTTAGCTGCTGCACAGAATGCTGATGTACACCGGGAGCACAGAGCGAGGATTGGACCCAGTCGGAACAGAGACTTCCCCTCCCCCAGATCGGTGGGCATGCAGCCGCTCGACCCGCAGGGACAATCGGCGCGTTCCCCGTACCCGTCCAGTCCAGTCCAGTCAGGCCGCACATTCGCCTTACCTGTATCGTCACATTGTACGTTTCCCGTACCGTACACCGCAGCTTCTCATCCCCACAGCAGCCGGCACATCGCAAGAGGGGAACGCAGGAGGGCTTGAAGATGTACTCGGCCTCGCTCGGGTACTCGCGGGCAACGTCCACCAGCACCTCGATGGCCCGGCAGTGGCTGCGATTCCAAACCTCCTCAAACGGCATCACTGAAAACAAGATGAAAAGCCAGGAGCACAGGAGCCATCGGCTTTGGGACAGTTGAGTTTTGGGAGACCCCTGGATACAACATCAGAGCTTGCTCATTATCCCAGTGAAATGCATCATTTGATGCAAGGCGATTCCTGCCCAATAGAGGTCAACACCTCTTTGTCCTTTTGTCTGTGACATCTCTTGGCAATCTCCACCTATCGCTGACCCTCTATCCAGCTCTACCTGTCCCACCACCCCCCCCACCCCCTCCCACCCCCCCCTTAAACCAGCTTATATTTCATCTCTCTTCTATTTTTCCTTAGTTCTGTTGAAGAGTCATATGGACTCGAAACGTTAACTGTGTTCCTCTCCGCAGATGCTGCCAGACCTGCTGAGTTTTTCCAGATATTTTTGTTTTTGTTTGGAGATATAGAATGGGACTCTGGCTGGCTGAATTCCTGGCCACTCCGCAGCAAGTAGTTCAATTAATGAAGTGCTTTTGGGGAAAAAATAAGGATAATCTGGCTAAAACTTTCTACAAAAGTCTCATCGCCTCCAGTGCTCTGACGCTCTCTTATCCAATTTTTCATTTCCACCCACTCATGTTAAGCCCTACTGTCCCTATCCTAACTCGTGCCAAGACCTATTCACCCATCACCCCGTGCTCGCCGAGGTTTAGTGGCTTCCCCAGCATGTCTGCTTTAAGGCGATCCTGCTCCTGTTCAAATCCCACCCCCCACAGGGCCTCACATGTCCCCCATCTCTGTAATCTCCTCTATCCTGCCAACTTTCGTCCAATCCTGGACTATTTAATTCTGCGTGCATTAAAGCATTCCAGGGCCCAAAGGTTCTGAAATTCCCTCTCTCCTCTAAGACCCTCCTTAAAAACCGACCCCTTTGAGTGAGCTGTCGGTCATCTGTCCCAATGTCTTCACCCTTGGCCAAGTATCAATCCTAGTCTGATTTATACCACTGCCAAATGCAGGGACATCTTACGAAGATAGGTTTGTATTTATAACTGCCCGTTATCATGTTCTTGGGACAGCCCACAGCAAAATTAGATGGAGCCGCTCGCTATGCAAGAAGGCAGGGCAGCCAATTCTCACACAGCAAGATCCCCCAAGCAGCTGAGCGACCAACTAGTGATGGAAGAGCGAAGGAGAAATGCTTCCCAGCTTCGTCAGTGACAAGAGAGACACACATGTTCCCCTTTTTTTTTTAAAAAAGGTGAAACGAGTACAGTCCATCGAGTTTGGAGCAGACACTGTCTCCCTCCCCCCCATTGGGTTTCAGGATGCACTTTCGGCCACCCAATATCTCCAGCTGGGGCTGTACCTGGTGGACACTGCTCCTCGCTGACATCATTCACTCAGCAATTTAACCCCGTGCGGATGATCCCAAACAAAAGGCACAAGAAAAAAAGCCAAAGAGCAACAAACAAGGATACAAACGAGGAGTAGGCCACTCGGCCCCTCGAGCCTGCCCCATCATCCAATAAGATCATGGCTGATCAGATTGACCCCACATTCCCACCTACCCCCCGATAACCCCTTTGCTTATCAAGAATCTATCTCTGCCTTAAAAAATATTCAAAGACTCTGCTTCCACCGCCTTTTGGAGGAAGAGAGTTCCAAAGACTAACCACCCCTCAGAAAAATATTCTCATCGGTCTTAAATGGGCGACCCCTTGTTTTTCAACTGTGACCCCTAGTTCTAGATTCTCCCACAAGAAGAAACAGACCTCTGCCATCTAGAAGGACAAGGGCAGCAGATCGATGGGAACGTCACCCCCTGGAAGTTCCCCTCCAAGTCACTCACCATCCTGACTTGGAAATATATCGCCGTTCCTTCACTGTCGCTGGGTCAAAATCCTGGAACTCCCTCCCTAACAGCACTGTGGGTGTACCTACACCACATGGACTGCAACAGTTCAAGAAGGCAGCTCATCACCACCTTCTCCAGGGCAGTTAGGGATGGGCAATAAATGCCCACGTCCCAAGAAAGAATAAAAGAAAAGCTAATTCTTTATTAGATTATGTATTCTCCAACTCACTTCTCCTTCACTCACCAATCTGCTGTTTTTTTTTAATATATTCATTCTTGAGATGTGGGCATCGCTGGCTAGGCCAGTATTTAATGCCCATCCCTAATTGCCGTCATTCATTGTTGTGGGGTCTGGAGTCACATGTAGTCCAGACCGGGTAAGGATGGCAGATTTCCTTCCCTAGAGGATATTCATGAACCAGATGAGTTTTTACAACAGTCGGCAATGGTTTCAAAGTCATCGTTAGACTTTTAATTCCAGATTTTAATTGAAATTCAGATTTCACTATGATGGGATTCGAACCCTGGGTCTCTGGAATACTAGTCCAGTGGACAATACCGCTATGCCACCACCTCCCCCTTTACTCTGTTATAGGAGGGAAAAGGGTTGTTCTTGGCCTAGTTGGCTTAGCAGTGCTTAAAATCATTGGACCGAAGGGTGTTTGGGGGAAAAAAAAAAAGAGTGGGGTCGCAGCTCTACAATGCCGCTCACACCGCTCTCGAATCACAACAGCAAAGGAGTGGCCATTCAGCCCATCGTCCTGTGCTGGCTCTGGAGAAGAGTCGCATTCATTTGATCCACGTTTTAGCCCTGGAATTAAAACTTGGCCTCCTGTGTAACAAGTAGTGTTTAGTTATCTGCAGCTTACCTCCTGGAGCTTCTTTAGAGAGCTGAAAGAGAGAGAGAGAGAGAGAGAGAGAGAGAGAGAGAAGTTAGTGGTTTGTTTAAAATAAAATGTCCTCCCCTTCTCATCACATACTCCAACACACAAGGCCATGGCAGCTTTGGCAATCTCTCCTTAGCCCCCACCTATCTCTGACCTACTACCTTGCTCCACCCCCTCTTAAACAGTATAAAATCCTTCACTTTTCTGCTTCTCTTTGGCTCCGAAGAAGGATCATACAATCTTGAAACAGTAACTCTTTCTCCCTCCACAGACGCTGGCAATCCTGGGTAGTTTTACCGGCATTTTCCGTTTGGATTTTATTTTTTTGTTGTTGTGTCGCTGTATTGGAATGCACGCTGCTATGATTTTTTGCCCAGCTTCTTTTCCTTACTGAAAGAAAGGGAGAACCCTTTGACTTCCCTCTTTCCCTATCCCCCCGCCCCCCCCCACCATGTTAAACTCAGCATCCCCCAGGAATGACTGAGGTGAAACAAGTGAGGTTTGCAAGACGGCCAGGGCTTAGGGTCGCCAACCCTGTCTGGATGTATTCCTGGAGGTTGCATCATTACTTCCTGCCTCCAGCAGCCCCACCCCTACATTCCCATTGGTCGATCCTGAGGGCTCTGCCCTCCCGGACTCTTCCTTGCCAGATGTGATGATCTGACTGTCTATCATATAGCCAACTTCCACCCAAACGAACAAAAAAGTGTTAAAAGGTAAAAGTTGAAATGGCCTCAGTGATTTTACTCCCAGGTTTACTCAGAGCAGAGTCTTTATTGGAGATTAAGCTTCAATTCTCAAGGGCAATTGATCCCCAGTTGGGGCAATAAATGCACCCACATCCCATGAATGGAGAATGAAAAAATTTCCTGGAGACTCCATGACTATCTTGGACTGTTGACAATCCTCCAATGACACAGGGCCATTTCCAAGTCTTTAGAGAGAGTGTCACATTCTGTCTATGTAGCAGCAACTCAGGGCTGATCGCAAAGAGCCTCAGAGCCGCACATCTCCCTCTCTAAGGCCTAGTAGAGGCCTAGTAGAGACAGGGCCTACATGGGGCCTTGAGACGCACTGATTTACACGCTGAGCACAGGGATTAAAGTTCACTCCTTCCAATCTTCCCACTGAACCACTGGATCAGTGGAAAGATTCCCGTCTGGTTTTTAACCGTTTCCATGGTTACTGCAGCCGGGACTTTGGAAACTTTCCACGTGATAATTCGTCAAGAAAGGACAAAATGTCCTTGGCAAGGAAACAAAGACTGAGCCGGGCTTTACTCTCCCGAGTCTGTGGAATCCAATCCATCAGCTACATGAATGCAGAGCTTATAATTTACCTGGGGAATGTCGGGTTGGGGGTGGCAAGGGGAGAGACAGAGAGAGAGAGAGACAGAGAGAAGAAAATGGGAAGGTGAGAGGGCAAAAAAAAGAAATAGGGATGGGGTGGGAGAGAGAAAGGCAAAACAGACACAGAGATTAAGCATCTTTGAAATAATACTCCAACCTTTTGTGGTTGTTCTGGGCTCCCAGAATCTGAATTTTTAAGTGACTCAATATTAGGAGACCAGGATTATACATACAAACATATGGGTTAGGAGCAGGAGTGGGCCACTCGGCCCCTCAAACCTGCTCTGCCATTCAATAAGATCATGGTTGATCTGACTGTAACCTCCCGCCTGGCCCAGATATCCTTTCACCTCCTTGCTTATCATCAAGAATCTATCCAGCTCTGTCTTGGAAAGATTCAAAGACTCTGCTTCCACTGCCTTTTGAGGAAGGGAGTTCCAAAGACTCACTCCCTTTGAGAGAAAAAAAACACTCTAATCTCTGTCTTAAATGGGCGACCCTTTATTTTTAAAAAGAGTGATTCCCCTAGTTCTAGATTCTCCCACAAGAGGAAACATCCTTTCCACATTGACCCTGTCTAGACCTCTCAGGATCTTATATCTTTCAAATCAAAATTGTGAATGTTTAACAGGGGGTTAGGACCTATTCCTAGTAGCAAAGAAATGCCACTGAGGGTCCTATAAGACGACAGGGAGGCAGACAGGGAGGCAGACAGGGAGGCAGACAGGGAGGCAGACAGGGAGGCAGACAGGGAGGCAGACAGGGAGGCAGACAGGGAGGCAGACAGGGAGGCAGACAGGGAGGCAGACAGGGTGGCAGACAGGGTGGCAGACAGGGTGGCAGACAGGGTGGCAGACAGGGTGGCAGACAGGGTGGCAGACAGGGTGGCAGACAGGGTGGCAGACAGACATCAGGAAGAAGGCACTAAATTTTCTATTAAATTTCTTCATACAGGAAGAATGACAGAGACTTCCCCATCAGGCCAGGGTCAGTCATTTTGGGCAGTTGGAGCCAATCACAAGACAAGGAGTTTAAAGTTCCGCTGCCGGCTATTTTTAAGCTAGTTGCTGCTTTCACTATGAATTCCTGTCGGTGCTATTTTGACAGTCAGCGCCTCATTTTAAATAGCCACCCAGAAAAAGCAGATAGACCATCAGCTTCTGGGCTAGAACCCATGTTCAAAATGACCTTGCAATTCCCTGCAGACTAGGAGAGGTTTAGACCTGGGAGGGAATTCTGGCCATGGCAGGATAGTTGGGAAATCTAAAATTTTCCCAGCGTTACAGTGATCACGTTAAAAGCTGGCGCTTGGCTGTGTATTAAGTGGAGAAAGGTGCTAAAATTTCAGTCTGATCCTTCCTCATCCAGCGACCCAATTAGTTGGAGAGTTCCAGGAAAATTTCGGTGATCAGCTGTGCCCAATTTTTCCGAAGTCCGGGTCCAAAGGCTGTGGGTTCGAGTCCTCTCCTGAAACTCGAACACAAATCCAGGCTGACACCTCCGGGTGTAGTACGGAGAGAGTGCCGCGCTGTCGGAGGTGCCATCTTTTGGATTAGATGTTAATCTGATGGCCCGTCTTACGTCTCGGGCGAATGCAAAGATCCCCAAGGCAGTTTTGCGGGCGGAGTTCTCCCCAGTGTCCTGGCCAAAATTTACCCCACCATCCAACAGCTAAAACTAGGTTACCTGGCTGTTATTGCATTGCTATTTGTGGGAGCTTGCTGTGCGCAAGTTGGCTGCTGCATTTCCTACATTGCAACAGTGCCAGGGCTTTGGACACGTACCTCATTGACTGTAAAGTGCTCTGGGAAGCCCTGTGGTTCATATAATACATACAAAAGGGGTCTGGATTTCAACAGGGTACGGCAATAACACCCGAGGGGGCAAATCATCCCATCCACAGCCCGCAGAGTTGCCCTGGGTAAGTTTGTCACCAGGGAGTAGGGTGGCATGGATGGGAATGAGGTAATTCATGAGGCGGGTGGGTGGGCAAAAAAGAGAATAATAGAATGATTACAGCACAGGAAGAGTCCATTTGGCCTATTGGTTTCCTGCCAACTGTTGGCAGCAGCAACTCACCTAGCCCCGCGCCCTCTCCTTTTCCCCATAGCCCAGCAAATTTTCTCCTCTCTTCCGATATGATCCAGTTCTCTTTTGAAGGCCTCGACTGAGGAGGTCAGGGAATAGAAAATAATCTTGCGATGGAAAGCAGGGAAGGTAGCGGGGCTGGGGGTGTTGAACGAAGACCGAACCCTTTCATTGCCACAATCACATATGGGAATGAGAGTTTAATAAGTAGGGCCGCACAGTCCTAAACAAAAAACAAAACACAGGTAACACTAAACTTCTACAGGCATGGGCGAGTTGTGATTAGTCAGATGGAAAGAGACACAGGCTCACCAGCAACACAAGGGGAACTGAGTGTGTATGGATCCAAAACAATGGATTAGTGGGGGGGGGAAAAAGAGAGGAGCTGGATGATTCAGAGACCTTCGTTTCACACCTTCAACCAGACCTGGTTTGAGTCTGAGGCTAGGCGTCAATGTTTGACACAGCCACTCCATCTCCAGGCTGGAAGGTTGTGGGCTTGAGCCCTAATATCAAGGGTTGAACTCCTAACCTTGGCTGTCTACCCATCTCAAAGGAGCATATGCAGTGCTCCCCAGCATCGATTCCTCTAACTGCATTTATAACAAGAGCGACGAGTTCCAGAGTTAACGTTTGCCTCGGATAGCAGCAGCGTTTACTGCTCTGAACAGAGAGGACTTGAATTTATAGAGCACCAGGCACGACACGAGTCAGCCCAAAGGACTTTACAGGTCAATGAAGCACTTTTGAAGTGCAGTCACTATTCCAATGTGGGCAACGCGGCAGCCAATTTGTACACAGGAAGCTCCCACACAACAGCAATAATGACAGTGAGCAGGCAATCTGTTTTTAAGTGATGCTGGTTGAGGGATAATTATTGGTTAGGACAATGAGGAGAGCTCAGCTGCTCTTCTTCCAATAGTACCATGGAATCTCCACCTTCGGGGGCGGAGTGGGGGGGGGGGAAGGGCTGGAGCAGCCTCAGTTTAACGTTCCATCTGAAAGACAACACCGCTGCCAGTGTGGCACCCCCTCGGTAACATGCCGGGTTTTGTGCCCGTCCAAGTCTCTAGAGTGGGACTTGAACTCTCAACCAAGGGGGGGGGGGAAAATGAGTGAGGTTGGGTTTCTAGGCTGTCCTAACCCCACCCTGCTTTTAGCATCAATGTACACAGCCCTAAACAATCTTCACGGCTCCTCTCAATCAGGCTTAAACCAAACCTTTGACACACGGCTGTTTGTCACAGTGAGTGTTGTAGGGTGGCTGAGTTGTGCTAACAATGATGGAGTTGATCTACAGACTCTTCTTGGGTGGAAACATTAAATTAATTTACAATATATTCAGCAGCAACTACACGTGTGCTGTCAACTCCAACTCTGTCTCTACACTGGCTGCTGAGGTAGCCCACACTGCTCTCCTATTGGTTACTACAGATCATGTGATCTTGCCTAACAAGTATTCTTCTTAAAAAGGTACATTACACACTAAATAAAACCATAATTACTACAGTGTGTTAACATTTTCAGATAACTACACAGGATGCAGGGCTCCCGTCTCGGGATAGACACCGCACAGCTTCAGCATCTGTGTACCGAGTGTGTGTTTATACAGTGTATACTTGCAACCAGTGGGGGCACAGCTGTGCACACAAATCACATGGGGATTTGTTGGCAAACTTTGTAATTTGTACTGGTTGCAAAATATAATAGGAACAGACAAATCCTTTCAGTCAGCAGAAAATGCAAGGGACTGCTGAGGATTTAGGCATCTGCTTTCTGCTGACTGTATTTTGTTTGTTTTTCTTCCTCAAAGGCAATGACCAGCCCGTTAGACACATCCCCAGGGACGTTAGCTGTGGCCTGGCCACTCACCATTCTCTATGTGAGCATAGAGGACAAAAAAAAAAGCTCACATCGCCATAGAACCTTTGACAACCTCAGGGTGCCCCAAAGCATTTTATAGCCAGTTTTTTTTTTTAATTCATTCGTGGGGTGTTACTATCACTGGATAGACCAGCATTTATTGCCCATCCCCAATTGCCCTTGAGGTGGTGGTGGTGAGCTGCCTTCTCTAGCCGCTGCAGTCCCTGTGGCATAGCTACATCCACAGTGTGGTTAGGGAGGGAGTTCCGGGATTTTGACCCAGCGACTGTGAAGGAATGGCGATATATTTCCAAGTCAGGATGGTGCTCGTGGTTTAAAAAAAAGGGGAACTTCCAGTTTGTGTTCCCATGCATCTACTGCCCTTGTCCTTCTAGATGGTGGCAGTCACAGGTTTGGAAGGTACTGTTTAAGGAGCCTTGGTGATTGTAGATGGTACACACAGCTGCCGCTGTGCATCGGTGATGGAGGGAGCGTATGTTTGTGGATGTGGTGCCAATCAAGCGGGGCTGTTTTGTCCTGGACGGTGTCAACCTCCTTGAGTGTTGTTGGAGCTGCACTCATCCAGGCAAGTGGAGAGTATTCCATCACACTCCTGACTTGTGACTTGTAGATGGTGGACAGGCTTTGAGGAGTCAGGAGGTGAGTTACTCACCGCAGGATTCCCAGCCTCTGACCTGCTCTTGTAGCCACAGTATTTATATGGCTGGTCCAGTTCAGTTTCTGGTCAATGGTAACCCCCAGGATGTTGAATGAAGTAGTCACTGTTGCAATGTAGGAAATGCAGCAGCCATCTTGTGCAAGCTCCCACAATCCCACAAACAGCAACATGATAACGATCAAATCACCAGCTTTTGTGATGTTGACTGAGGGATGAATATCAGCTCAGAAAACAGGGAGGACCACCCTGGCCTTTTTTTTTGAAATAGTGCCATGGGATTTTTAACATCCAACCTCGAATCCCACCACAGCAGATGGTGGAATTTGAATTCAATACAATTCTGGAATTTAAAAAGTCTAATGATGACCATGAAACCGTTGTCGATTGTTGTAAAACCCATCTGGTTCACTAATGCCCCTTTGGGGAAGGAAATCTGCCGTCCTTACCCGGTCTGGCCTACATGTGTGAGTCCAGACCCACAGCAATGGGGTTGACTCATAAATGCCCTCTGAAATGGCACCACCACCTTCTCAAGGGCAATTAGGGATGGGCAATTAACGCTGGCTTGTCCAGGTTAGCGATGCCCACATCCCATGAAGGAGAGGGCAGACAGGGCCTTATCCGATAGGCAGCAGCTCTGATGGTGCAGCAATCGCTGAGCATTGTATTGGAGTGTCAGCTTTTCCACTCTTGTGCTCAAGTCCTGGAGTGGGACTTGAACCCATAACCTGACTCAAGAGTAGAGAGCGCTGCCAATGGAGCTGAGAGCAGTAGGATATTTGACCATCCAGGGCATCTCCACACAGCCTGGTTCTGTCCTCAATGTACTTTGTGCAGTTGTAGTTTTCTAGGCGGGGAGTTTTTTGGATACCGCTGGGAACCCTGGGCGATTTCCCTATCCCTTTGCCTGTCTAATGCCGAGTCCCAGCTGGGATCAGCCACAGAGCAAGAGGTGGTGGTGCCGGGGGCCTTTCCTGATCCGCCTGGGAATGTTACTCTCAGCGTTAACCAGCCAAGTTTCAGGGAGCTTGGCTGCTACTGAATCGCAGCCCATAGCCTCGCTGGTGCAGACACTGTGCAGCGTTCATCGCTGTATCACACTGCATCTAAACCCATTGCAAAGGACCAACATCAGCATCAAACTCCCACTCACTGTAAGAGTGACAAGACCATGACCTCTCCCGCTTCCTTAGCTATTTAACCTCAGATCTCTGCATTTCTCCAGTTCTGGCCTCTTGCGCACTCCCGCCTCTCACTGCCCCACTTTAAAAATCTACTTATCTCTTTGCTCATGCAGCTTCCTGCCAATTTTTGTCTGCCAGGCATTGCTGTGAAGTGGCTCAAGGCGCTGGACCATGGCACCACATAAATGCAAGTTGTTGTTCCAAGGCCCGGCCATGTCAGGCTCACACCTCGAGTTATACCGCCCGGCCGTGAAGACAGTGCCTGCGTCTCTCTCTCGTTTTCAAATACATCAAGAGCCTACGTGGTCCCAAAATATTTCAGTGAGCTTTGCTTCAAACTCTTCACATCCCAGCAGCTGTATCCGATTCCTGCACTCAAGGTCGGCCTGTTAAGTCGCTCTTCTTCACTGGAGCAGCTGCTCATCCACGTCTTTTGCTATCTCCGCTATTCCGATCCTGACCGTCCTTCCACCCTCTGTAAACCTCAGCTCATCCAAAATCCTGCTGCCCACACCCTTCGCGCTCCCTCTTTCACGGGATGTGGGTGGCACTGGCTAGGCCAGCGTTTATTTTGCCCATCCCTTCTCAAGGGCAATTAGCCAATGAGCAATAACTTGCTGGCCTTGCCAGCGATGCCCAGGTCCTGTAACGAAATAGAGAACGTGCAACAAGCAAAAGAAAAAAACATCGCAAGGACTGGGAGGGTACACCCATCAAGAAAGGCCAAGGCTCTTTTTTCTATGAGGAAAAGAGGGCTGAGGGATGACCACATAGAGGATTAGAAAACTATGAAGTGGTTTGGTAGGGTAGATGGAGTGAAGATGTTCTCCATTGCAGGAGACACGAAAGTGAGGTGGGGGAAAAGGGGCAGTGGAGAAGGCATATTTTTAAGACCATCACTCACAAATCCAATAGGGAATTCAAGAGAAACTTCTTTATCCATAGAATGGTTAGTATGTGGAACTCGCTGTCACAAGGAACATGTGAACTAGGAGCAGGAGGAGCCCATACAGCCTCTCGAGCATGCTCCATCATTCAATACTAGCATGGCCGATCTTCACCCCAACCCCATATGCAGCAAGACCCAGGCAACATTCCGCTTAGGTTGGGAGAATCTGAGAGACTAACCATCTCCACTTGGCATTCAATGGCATTACCATCGCTGAATCTCCCACTATCAACATCCTGGGGGTTACCATTGAGCAGAAACTGAACTGGTCTAGCCATATAAATACTGTAACTGCAAGAGCAGGTCAGAGGCTGGGAATCCTGCGATGAGTAACTCACCTCCTGACTCCTCAAAGCCTGTCCACCATCTACAAGGCACAAGTCAGGAGTGTGACAGAATACTCTCCACTTGCCTGGGTGAGTGCAGCTCCAACAACACTCAAGAAGCTCGACACCATCTAGGCCAAAGCAGCCCGCTTGATTGGCACCACATCCACAAACATTCACTCCCTCCATCATCGACGCACAGTAGCAGCAGTGTGTGTACCATCTACAAGATGCGCTGCAGGAATTCACCAAGGCTCCTTCGACAGCACCTTCCAAACCCGTGACCTCTACCATCTAGAAGGACAAGGGCAGCAGACGCATGGGAACACCACCACCTGGAAGTTCCCCTCCAAGCCATTCACCATCCTGACTTGGAAAATCGCCGTTCCTTCACTGTCGCTGGGTCAAAATCCTGGAACTCCCTCCCGAACAGCACTGTGGGTGTACCTACACCATATGGACTGCAGCGGTTCAAGAAGGTGGCTCACCACCATCTTCTGAAGGGCAATTAGGGATGGGCAACAAACATTGGCCTTGCCAGCGATGCCCACATCCCACGAAGGAATAAACTTAAATAAAAACTTCACTTTCCTGCCAGCTCCCCATAACCCTTGATTCCTGGAGGCACCAAAAATCTTAGCCGTAAATGTATAGCAGTGGTCAATGCAAAATGTGCATTAAAAGGGAAGCTAAACAAGTCAGAAATGAATAGAAGGTTATGTTAATAGGATGAGATGAAAAGGGATGCGAGGAGACTCAGGTGAAGCATAAACACCAGTATAGACCAGTTGGGCCGAATGGCCAGTTTTTAAGTTGTTCATTGTATATACTGTCCTACAAACTGCATTAGAGCAATTGTGGATAAGTGACTCTGACAAACCAGTGACTCCACCAGTAGACAAATGACTCAGGAGTGACTCAGAGACTGGAATAGTGTTTGTATAAGAGTTTGAGTCCATGTTAACCAGAGTCATATCTAAACAAAACACAGAAAATTTTGGGAAGGAACCTCAAGAGACAAGGCCCTTTAATAACAGTGGTGCAACTCATGGAGAAATACATGGTTGACTTGCCTGTTCTCTTCCAGATTCAGCGTGCTTCTGCCCCCCCCTACCCCCTCCAAATTCAGTTTAAAACTTGTTTAGCCTGATTGTAAATCCCACCCCCCCAACCACCCCACATACCTGACAGATGGGCAAGAGGAACAGCAGCTGGACAGGGCATAGCGCCAATCCAACACATCGCCACAGGCCCCCGGGGCTGCACATTAGCAGGGAATGGATGATGTCCAGGTGCGGGGGAGTGAGGCGTCCAGTCAGGGTGCGAGGGAAATCACCCAGAGCAAAGTCCTGGGAAAATCAGACATTAAATTCAGACAGAGAGGCAAACAGATATGCACACAGAAACAAACGAGACCTGGAGAAAAGGGGAGAGACACAGAAGCATAGATACCGAAAGAGACAGAGACAGAGACAGAGACACTGGCACAGATTCAGAGAAAGGGGGAGAGAGAAGAGAGAGTGAGGAGCATAGATACAGAAAGATGAGAGGCACAGATTCAGAGAGAGATATAAAGGAGAGAGGGACAGACAGACAGATAAAGGGGGTGGGTGGGGAGAGGAGAGAGACTGACACAAGTTCAAAGAGAGGGGGAGCGAGAAAAGGGAACGTAGATACAGAAAGAGGAGAGGCACAGATTCAGAGAGGGTTGATAAGGAAGAGAGGGACAGACAGGCAAAGGGGGTGGGAAGAGAGGGAGAGAGAGACTGGCACAGATTCAGAAAAAGAGGGGGGGGGAAGAGAGAGAGACAGACAGAAGCACAGATACAGAAAAGATAGACACAGATTCAGAGATAGAGAGATGAAGGAGAAAGCGAGACAGACAAAGAAGGTGGATGGGTGGAAGGAGACAGGCACAGATTCAGAGAAAGAGAGACAGCCAGAGAGAGAGAGAGAGAGAAAAGGCACAGATAAAAAAGAGAGAGAGATGGAGCCAGAGATTAAAACAGGGCAATGAAGACCCGTGATTTAGTTCCACAAACAGGGCAGTCACACTGACATTTAACTTTCTAATCCAACACAAAGCGAAACATTCGCGCACACAGACAGACACAAGGTTAGGGACAGAGTCAGGCAGAGTTCCTGGAACTAACCTGGAGACAGGGTCTGTAACCAGCCCCAGTGCGAGACTGTGGGGAGACCAGAGTCAGTAAATGCAGAGTCACTGAAACCCCCCAGCAGTGACCGAGGGAGCTCTGCACAGACAGGGCGAATCTCCCCTTTAACTCGGACAATGTTGCAGATTTCCAACTTGCAACTTTCCAGACGCGCGCCCCCGAGTCACGGGATCCCCGGACTCGCCCCCGACCCCTGTGTTAAGGTGGAGCTGGGAAATCCCCAGATCAACTGGAGCAGGACCTCCCCAGGTTGCTTTGATGAAACAAGCCAGAGGTCCCCCCCACAATGGGGGGTGGGGTGGGGGTCGTCAGGGAGGTTCCGCTGGGCGGCGACTCTCCGCGCCACAGCCCCGGGCTGCACAGGGGCCAGGCTGACCCGGGATGGGCTGAATGGCCGCGGTTCAGGTCCTGCGGGTCCACCTTAAGGAGCTGGACTCCTCACTCCGCCCTCAGCCTGATCCTGTCCCCTCAGGGAGGGCACCCTCCAAATTCCTCAACCCCTCTGCCCCCCCCAAATAAAACCCCTCCACAACACCACCTCTCCAACAATATCACCCCCTCCCCCCATGATCCCCTTCACCCAATTCAAATCTCTTTCCCCTCCCCTCTCCCCTCCTTTCCCCCCACGATTGCCCCCTCCCCCCTCCAATTCCCCTCCCCTCTCCCTCCATTTAAACCCTCCCCTCCCCCTCCATTTACATCCTCCCCTCCCCCTCCATTTACATCCTCCCCTCCCCCTCCATTTACATCCTACCCTCCCCCTCCATTTACCCCTCCCCCTCCATTTACCCCCTCCCCTCCCCCTCCCATTTACCCCCTCCCCTCCCCCTCCATTTACCCCCTCCCCTCCATTTACCCCTCCCCCTCCATTTACCCACTCCCCCTCCATTTACCCCTCCCCCTCCATTTACCCCCTCCCCCTCCATTTACCCCCTCCCCCTCCATTTACCCCCTCCCCCTCCATTTACCCCCTCCCCTCCATTTACCCCTCCCCTCCATTTCCCCTCCCCCTCCATTTTCCCCTCCCCCTCCATTTTCCCCTCCCCCTCCATTCACCCCTCCCCCTCCATTTACACCCTCCCCTCCCCCTACATTTACCCCCTCCCCCTCCATTTACGCCCTCCCCTCCCCCTTCATTTACACCCTCCCCTCTCCCTCTATTTCCCCCTCCCCCTCCATTTTCCCCTCCCCCTCCATTTTCCCCTCCCCCTCCCACTCCGTTTCCCCCCCTCCCCTCCCCCTCCATTTCCCCCTCCCATCCCTCTCCATTTTCCCTCCCTCCCCTCCATTTTCCCCTCCATATCCTA